>NW_027102413.1:35000-49572 GCF_035609145.1 Eleutherodactylus coqui
GAAGTCAAAAAAGCACCCCCGGCAGATGTATGCAGAAGGGGCTGGGGGGTGACGGAGAGCGGGCTGTTGGCAGCTGTGTGGTGGCTGCTGGCAGCCGTGTGCTGGCTGCAGGGGTGGGCCTGGGCGGCTGCCGAGGGCCCCCGTAGTGCACCTACCAGTAGGGGGCTCGAGACCCAGGCTGAGCCTCCGATGTGCCCGGGCAGGACACCCAGGAGGCGGGGAGCAGCCCCCGCTGAAGTCCATGGCAGTTGGCAGAGGCGAGTCTTGGAGAAAAAACGACAAAGTCCAAACGCTCCAGGCGTGCCGGCCAGGGGTGCGGACCCGGGTGGCCGGGCCGGCGGGAGCTGCGGCTGCCGGGGCTGAGCCGAGTATTAGTGCATGTCCTGAGAACCGGGAAGGGGACAAACCGGTGGCTCCAGGCCGGGTTGGAGTTCCATGAGGTCGGCCTGACTCTGGAGGTTTTCCCCTTAGCATTTCCCCATAGGCCAAAAGGGGGGAAGTCAAAAAAGCACCCCCAGCAGATGTATGCAGAGTTGGGCTGGGGGGTGACGGAGAGCGGGCTGTTGGCAGCTGTGTGGTGGCTGCTGGCAGCCGTGTGCTGGCTGCAGGGGTGGGCCTGGGCGGCTGCGGAGGGCCCCTTCAGAGTGCACCTACCAGTAGGGGCTCAAGACCCAGGCTGAGCCTCCGATGTGCCCGGGCTGAACACCCAGGAGGCGGGCAGCAGCCCCCGCTGAAGCCCACGGCAGTTGGCAGAGATGGGTCTTTGAGAAAAAATGACAAAGTCCAAACGCTCCAGGCGCTGGCCAGGGGTGCGGACCGGGCTGGCCGGGGCCGGCGGGAGCTGCGGCTGCCGGGGCTGAGCCGAGTGCCTATGCATGTCCTGAGAACCGGGAAGGGGACAAACCGGTGGCTCGAGGCCGGGCTGGAGTTCCAGGAGGTCGGCCTGACTCTGGAGGTTTTCCCCTTAGCATTTCCCCATAGGCCAAAAGGGGGGAAGTCAAAAAAGCACCCCCAGCAGATGTATGCAGAAGGGGCTGGGGGGTGACGGAGAGCGGGCTGTTGGCAGCTGCGTGGTGGCTGCTGGCAGCCGTGTGCTGGCTGCAGGGGTGGGCCTGGGCGGCTGCGGAGGGCCCCCTGAGTGCACCTGCCAGCGGTGGTTGAAGACATTGCCTGAGCCTCCGATGTGCCCGGGCAGGACACCCGGGAGGCGGGGAACAGCCCCCGCTGAAGTCCATGGCATGTGCCAGAATCGAGTCTTGGAGAAAAAATGACAAAGTCCAAACGCTCCAGGCGCCGGCCAGGGCGGTTGACCCCGGCTGGCCGGGCCGGCGGGGGCTGCGGCTGCCGGGGCTGAGCCGAGTGTCGATGCATGTCGTGAGAACCGGGAAGGGGACAAACCGGTGGCTCGAGGCCGGGTTGGAGTTCCAGGAGGTCGGCCTGACTCTGGAGGTTTTCCCCTTGGCATTTCCCCATAGGCCAAAAGGGGGGAAGTCAAAAAAGCACCCCCAGCAGATGTATGCAGGAGGGGCTGGGGGGTGACGGAGAGCGGGCTGTTGGCAGCTGTGTGGTGGCTGCTGGCAGCCGTGTGCTGGCTGCAGGGGTGGGCCTGGGCGGCTGCCGAGGGCCCCCAAAGCGCACCTACCAGCAGTAGCTCAAGACCCAGGCTGACCCTCCGATGTGCCCGGGCAGGACACCCAGGAGGCGGGGAGCAGCCCCCGCTGAAGCCCACGGCAGTTGGCAGAGACGGGTCTTTGAGAAAAAACGACAAAGTCCAAACGCTCCAGGCGCTGGCCAGGGGTGTGCGGACCGGGCTGGCCGGGCCGGCGGGGGCTGCGGCGGCCGGTGCTTAGCCGAGTGTCAGTGCATGTCCTGAGAACCGGGAAGGGGACAAACCGGTGGCTCCAGCCCGGGTTGGAGTTCCATGAGGTCGGCCTGACTCTGGAGGTTTTCCCCTTGGCATTTTCCCATTGGCCAAAAGGGGGGAAGTCAAAAAAGCACCCCCGCCAGATGTATGCAGATGGGCTGGGGGGTGACGGAGAGCGGGCTGTTGGCAGCTGTGTGGTGGCTGCTGGCAGCCGTGTGCTGGCTGCAGGGGTGGGCCTGGGCGGCTGCGGAGGGCCCCCTGAGTGCAGCTACCAGCGGTGGCTCAAGACATTGCCTGAGCCTCCGATGTGCCCGGGCAGGACACCCAGGAGGCGGGGAGCAGCCCCCGCTGAGGTCCATGGCATGTGCCAGAGGTGAGTCTTGGAGAAAAAAAACGACAAAGTCCAAACGCTCCAGGCGCCGGGCAGGGTGGCGGACCCGGCTGGCCGGGCTGGCGGGGGCTGCGGCGGCCGGGGCTGAGCCGAGTGTCGATGCATGTCCTGAGAACCGGGAAGGGGACAAACCGGTGGCTCCAGGCCGGGTTGGAGTTCCATGAGGTCGGCCTGACTCTGGAGGTTTCCCCCCTGGCTTTTCCCCATAGGCCAAAAGGGGGGAAGTCAAAAAAGCACCCCCAGCAGATGTATGCAGAGGGGCTGGTGGGTGATGGATAGTGGGCTGTTGGCAGCTGTGTGGTGGCTGCTGGCAGCCGTGTGCTGGCTGCAGGGGTGGGCCTGGGCGGCTGCGGAGGGCCCCCGTAGTGCACCTACCAGTAGGGGGCTCGAGACCCAGGCTGAGCCTCCGATGTGCCCGGGCAGGACACCCAGGAGGCGGGGAGCAGCCCCCGCTGAAGCCCACGGCAGTTGGCAGAGATGGGTCTTGGAGAAAAAACGACAAAGTCCAAACGCTCCAGGCGTGCCGGCCAGGGGTGCGGACCCGGGTGGCCGGGCCGGCGGGAGCTGCGGCGGCCGGGGCTGAGCCGAGGGTCGATGCAGGTCCTGAGAACCGTGAAGGGGACAGACCGGTGGCTCCAGACCGGGTTGGAGTTCCAGGAGGTCGGCCTGACTCTGGAGGTTTTCCCCTTAGCTTTTCCCCATAGGCCAAAAGGGGGGAAGTCAAAAAAGCACCCCCGGCAGATGTATGCAGAGTTGGGCTGGTGGGTGACGGAGAGCGGGCTGTTGGCAGCTGTGTGGTGGCTGCTGGCAGCCGTGTGCTGGCTGCAGGGGTGGGCCTGGGCGGCTGCGGAGGGCCCCCGGAGTGCACCTACCAGTAGGGGCTGAAGACCCAGGCTGAGCCTCCGATGTGCCCGGGCAGGACACTCAGGAGGCGGGGGGCAGCCCCCGCTGAAGTCCTTGGCAGTTGGCAGAGACGAGCCTTGGAGAAAAAATGACAAAGTCCAAACGCTCCAGGCGTGCCGGCCAGGGGTGCGGACCCGGCCGGGCCGGCGAGAGCTGCGGCGGCCGGGGCAGAGCCGCGCGTCGATGCAGGTGGTGAGAACCGGTATGAGGGTAATCCTGGTCGCTCCGGGCCGAGCCAGGGTTCCAGGAGGGCGGAAGGAGCGGGCCCGTTTCCCCTGATAGCGCCGACGACGGTAAAATAAGGCCTCGCAAAACGTCAGCACGAACACCTTGTCGGGGTATAAGGGAACGAGCGGTGTGCGGTCTTTGACAAAGTGACAGTATTTCTCCAAAAAAAGCACCCCCGGCAGATGCGTGCAGACGGGGCTGGCTGGTGACGGAGAGCGGCGGGCTGTTGGCAGCAGTGTGCTGGCTGCAGGGGTGGCCCGGGGCGGCTGCGGAGGGCCCCCCAAAGTGCACCTGCCAGCAGTGGCTCAAGACCCTGGCTGAGCCTCCGATGTCCCCGGGCAGGACCCCAGCAGGCCGGGCACGGACCGCAGCTTGCCCCCTTTGCCGTCCGATGAAGCTTGCACGGTCAGAAAAAGTTTCAAAGTCCCAACGGGGGAGAGAGTGTTGACGGCGAGGGGGGCGCTGGCTGCTCCAGGGGCCGGGAGGGAGGCCCTGGAGGTCGGCCTGGGGGTGAGTGGAGCGGCCCCCGTGTGTCCCTGAGTGTCCCCCGGTCTTTGGTCGAGAGGGGGTCTCAGCCGCTAATGTGCCCGCCCGGGTACCTAGGGAGGCCGGCCTGGGGCGAGTGCAGCAGCCCCCGTGTGTCCCTGAGTGTCCCCCGGTCTTTGGTCGAGAGGGGGTCTCAGCCGCTAATGTGCCCGCCTGGGTACCTTGGGAGGCCGGCCTGGGGCGAGTGGAGCAGCCCCCGTGTGTCCCCGAGTGCCCCCCGGTCTTTGGTGGAGAGGGGGTCTCAGCCGCTAATGTGCCCGCCTCAGGGAGTCCGGCCTGGGGCGAGTGGAGCAGCCCCCGTGTGTCCCCGAGTGCCCCCCGGTCTTTGGTGGAGAGGGGGTCTCAGCCGCTAATGTGCCCGCCTCAGGGAGTCCGGCCTGGGGCGAGTGGAGCAGCCCCCGGGTGTCCCTGAGCGTCCCCCGGTCTCTGGTGGAGAGGGGGCCTCAGCCGCTAATGTGCCCGCCTCAGGGAGGCCGGCCTGGGGCGAGTGGAGCAGCCCCCGTGTGTCCCTGAGCGTCCCATGGCGTTTGCTGAAGAGGGGGTCTCAGCCGCTAATGTGCCCGCCCGGGTACCTAGGGAGGCCGGCCTGGGGTGAGTGGAGCAGCCCCCGTGTGTCCCTGAGTGTCCCCTGGCGTTTGCTGAAGAGGGGGTCTCAGCCGCTAATGTGCCCGCCTCAGGGAGGCCGGCCTGGGGCGAGTGGAGCAGCCCCCGTGTGTCCCTGAGTGTCCCCTGACGTTTGCTGAAGAGGGGGTCTCAGCCGCCAATATGGCCGCCCGGGTACCAGTGGGGGCCGGCCTGGGGCGAGTGGAGCAGCCCCCGTGTGTCCCTGAGCGTCCCCCGGTCTTTGGTGGAGAGGGGGTCTCAGCCGCTAATGTGCCCGCCTCAGGGAGTCCGGCCTGGGGCGAGTGGAGCAGCCCCCGTGTGTCCCCGAGTGCCCCCCGGTCTTTGGTGGAGAGGGGGTCTCAGCCGCTAATGTGCCCGCCTCAGGGAGTCCGGCCTGGGGCGAGTGGAGCAGCCCCCGTGTGTCCCCGAGTGCCCCCCGGTCTTTGGTGGAGAGGGGGTCTCAGCCGCTAATGTGCCCGCCTCAGGGAGGCCGGCCTGGGGCGAGTGGAGCAGCCCCCGTGTGTCCCTGAGCGTCCCCCGGTCTTTGGTGGAGAGGGGGTCTCAGCCGCTAATGTGCCCGCCTCAGGGAGTCCGGCCTGGGGCGAGTGGAGCAGCCCCCGTGTGTCCCCGAGCGCCCCCCGGTCTCTGGTGGAGAGGGGGTCTCAGCCGCTAATGTGCCCGCCCGGGTACCCAGGGAGGCCGGCCTGGGGCGAGTGGAGCAGCCCCCGTGCGTCCCTGAGCGCCCCCCTGGCGTTTGCTCAAGAGGGGGTCCCAGCCGCCAATATGGCCGCCCGGGTACCCGCGGGGGCCGCCCTGGGGCGAGTGGAGCAGCCCCCGTGTGCCCCTGAGCGCCCCCTGGCGTTCGCTGAAGAGGGGGTCTCAGCCGCCAATATGGCCGCCCGGGTGCCCGGGGGAGCGGCCTGGGGTGGCCCTGTGCAGCCTCCGGGCGCCCCTGAGTGTTTTCCAGTATCTGGCCGAGACACCCCCTGACCCTCCGACTGTGTCCGTTTGGAGCGCCTGGTGCCTGGGCACCCCCTGAGTGTTTTTCAGTATCTGGCCGAGACACCCCCTGACCCTCCGACTGTGTCCGTTTTTAGTGCCTGGTGCCTGGGCACAGACCGCGGCAGCTCCCGCTGGCCGCATTGACAGAGTGCTGAAAAAATGACAAAGTCCGAAAATGCCTGAGAACCGGGAAGGGGACAAACCGGCGGCTCCAGGCCGAGCCGGAGTTCCAGGAGGTCGGCATGATTTTGCCGGTTTCCCCATAGGAGGTGCCAAGTTGCCAAAATGGGGGAACTCAAAAAAGCACCCCCGCCAGATGTATGTAGGGGGGCTGGATGGTCGATAGGGAGTGGGTGCCTGGCAGCAGGGGCCACCCCGCGCAGGTGCCCCGGGGGGCCCGCGGGGGGCCCCCGAAGACACCCCCCCCAGCACTCGCTGAAAACCCCGTCCGAGCCGCCCGCGCTGCCCGGAGGGAGTCCCGGGAGGCCGGGCACGGCCCGCAGGTCTCTCCCTCTGCCCCCCGGTGAGGTTTGCACGGGGGGAAAAGTTTCAAAGTCCCAACGGGGGGCGAGAGACAGTGCGGCGAGGGGTGGCGGGCTGCTCCGCGGACCCGGGGGAAGCCCGGGGAGGGCGGCCTGAGGGCGCGGAGGGCCCCCTGAGAGTGCCTACGGGTAGTAGGTGAGAAACCCTGCCTGTCCCACCCACGGGGCCGGGCAGGGCCCCGGGGAGGCCGGGCAGAGCCCGCAGGTCACCCCCTTGCCGTCCGATGACGCTCGCACGGTCAGAAAAGTTTCAAAGTCCCAACGGGGGGGAGAGTGTTGACGGAGAAGGGGTGCTGGCTGCCCCTGGGGCCGGGCTGGAGCCCCTGGAGGTCGGCCTGGGGTTGTGGAGGGGCCCCCTGAGAGCACCCAACAGAAGTTGCTCAAGACCCTGCCTGAGCCTCCGGTGTGCCCGGGCATGAACCCCAGGAGGCGGGGAACAGCCGTGGCAGCCCCTGCTGAAGTCCTTGGCAGTTGGCAGAGGCGAGTCTTGGGGAAAAAAATGACAAAGTCCAAACGCTCCAGGCGCCGGCCAGGGGGGCGGACGTGGCTGGCCTGGCCGGCGGGTGCTGCGGCTGCCGGGGCTGAGCCGAGTGTCGATGCATCTCCTGAGAACCGGGAAGGGGACAAACCGGTGGCTCCAGGCCGGGTTGGAGTTCCAGGAGGTCGGCCTGACTCTGGAGGTTTTCCCCCTGGCTTTTCCCCATAGGCCAAAACGGGGGGAGGCAAAAAAGCACCCCCAGCAGATGTATGCAATGGGCTGGGGGGTGATGGAGAGCGGGCTGTTGGCAGCTGTGTGGTGGCTGCAGGAGTGGGCCTGGGCGGCTGCGGAGGGCCCCCAAAGTGCACCTACCAGTAGGGGCCCAAGACCCAGGCTGAGCCTCCGATGTGCCCGGGCAGGACACCCAGGAGGCGGGGAGCAGCCCCCGCTGAAGTCCATGGCATGTGCCAGAGGCGAGCCTTGGAGAAAAAACGACAAAGTCCAAACTGCTCCAGGCGCCGGGCAGGGGGGCGGACCCGGCTGGCCGGGCCGGCGGGGGCCGCGGCTGCCGGGGCTGAGCCGAGTGTCAATGCATGTCCTGAGAACCGGGAAGGGGACAAACCGGTGGCTCCAGTCCGGGTTGGAGTTCCAGGAGGTCGGCCTGACTCTGGAGGTTTTCCCCCTGGCATTTTCCCATTGGCCAAAATGGGGGAAGCCAAAAAAGCACCCCCAGCAGATGTATGCAGAGGGGCTGGGGGGTGATGGGGAGCGGGTGTTTGGCAGCAGTGTGCTGGCTGAAGAGGTGTGCATGGGCGGCTGCGGAGGGTCCCCTGAGTGCACCTGCCAGCGGTGGCTGAAAACCCAGGCTGAGCCTCCGATGTGCCCGGGCAGGACCCCAGGAGGCCGGGCACAGACCGCAGCCTGCCCCCTTGCCGTTTGACGAAGCTTGCACGGTCAGAAAAGTTTCAAAGTCCCCACGGGGAGAGAGTGTTGAGGGCGAGGGGGTGCTGGCAGCTCCAGGGGCCGGGGGCAACCCCTGGAGGCTGGGCACGGACTGCGGCAGCCCCCCTTGCGGTCGAGCAAAGTTTGAGGAGACAAGTCATGAAAATGACAAAGTCCAAACGCTCCAGGCGTGCCGGCCAGGGGGGAGGACCCGGCTGGCCGGGCCGGCGGGAGCTGCGGCGGCTGGGGAAGAGCCGAGTGTCAATGCAGGTCCTGAGAACCGGGAAGGGGACAAACCGGTGGCTCCAGGCCGGGTTGGAGTTCCAGGAGGTCGGCCTGACTCTGGAGGTTTTCCCCCTGGCTTTTCCCCATAGGCCAAAATGGGGGAAGTCAAAAAAGCACCCCCAGCAGATGTATGCAGAGGGGCTGGGGGGTGATGGGGAGCGGGTGTTTGGCAGCAGTGTGCTGGCTGAAGAGGTGTGCATGGGCGGCTGCGGAGGGCCCCGTGAGTGCACCTGCCAGCGGTGGCTCAAAACCCTGGCTGAGCCTCCGCTGTCCCCGGGCAGGACCCCAGGAGGCCGGGCACGGACCGCCGGTCGCCCCCCATTGTAGTCCAACAAAGTTTGAAGAGACGAATCACGGAAATCACAAGTCCAAAAATCCCTGAGAACCGGGAAGGGGACAGACCGGTGGCTCCAGGCCGGGCGTGAGTTCCATGAGGTCGGCCTGACTCTGGAGGTTTTCCCCTTGGCATTTTCCCATTGGCCAAAATGGGGGAAGTCAAAAAAGCACCCCCAGCAGATGTATGCAGAGGGGCTGGGGGGTGACGGAGAGCGGGCTGTTGGCAGCTGTGTGGTGGCTGCAGGGGTGGCCCTGGGCGGCTGCAGAGGGCCCCCTGAGTGCACCTATCAGCCGTTGCTCAAGACCCCGCCTGAGCCTCCGGTGTTGCAGGTCAGGACACCCATTGGCGGGGAACAGCAGGTGGCAGCCCATGCTATAGTCGTTGGCAGAGATGAGTCTTGGAGAAAAAACGACAAAGTCCAAACGCTCCAGGCGTGCCGGCCAGGGCGGCGGACCCGGCTGGCTGGGCCGGCGGGAGCTGCGGCTGCCGGGGCTGAGCCGAGTGTCAATGCATGTCGTGAGAACCGGTATGAGGGTAATCCTGGTCGCTCCGGGCCGAGCCCCGGTTCCACGAAGGCGGAAGGAGCGGGCCTGTTTCCCCTGATAGCGCCGACGGCGGTAAAATAAGGCCTCGCAAAACGTCAGCACGAACACCTTGTCGGGGTATAAGGGAACGAGCGGTGTGCGGTCTTTGACAAAGTGACAGTATGTCTCAAAAAAAGCACCCCCCCGCAGATGTGTGCAGACGGGGCTGGCTGGCTGGTTGGTGATGGAGAGCGGCGGGCTGTTGGCAGCAGTTTGCTGGCTGCAGGGGTGGCCCGGGGCGGCTGCGGAGGGCCCCCCAAAGCGCACCTACCAGTAGGGGCTCAAGACCCAGGCTGAGCCTCCGATGTCCCCGGGCAGGACCCCAGCAGGCCGGGCACAGACCGCAGCCTGCCCCCTTGCCGTCCGATGAAGCTTGCACGGTCAGAAAAAGTTTCAAAGTCCCAACGGGGAGAGAGTGTTGACGGCGAGGGGGTGCTGGCTGCCCCAGGGGCCGGGAGGGAGGCCCTGGAGGTGGGCCTGGGGGTGTGGAGGGGCCCCCTAGGAGCACCCAACAGTCGTGGGTCAAGACCCTGCCTGAGCCTCCGGTGTTGCAGGGAAGGACACCCAGGAGGCGGGGAACAGCCGGGGCAGCCCCCCTTGCAGTTGAACAAAGTTTGAGGAGACAAGTCATGAAAATGACAAAGTCCAAACGCTCCAGGCGTGCCGGCCAGGGGGGCGGACACGGCTGGCCTGGCCGGCGGGGGCTGCGGCTGCCGGGGAAGATCCGAGTGTCAATGCAGGTCCTGAGAACCGGGAAGGGGGCAAACCGGAGGCTCCAGGCCGGGCGGCAGTTCCAGGAGGTCGGCCTGACTCTGGAGGTTTTCCCCCTGGCATATTCCCATTGGCCAAAATGGGGGAAGTCAAAAAAGCACCCCCAGCAGATGTATGCAGAAGGGCTGGCGGGTGATGGGGAGCTGGCTGTTGGCAGCAGTGTGCTGACTGCAGAGGTGTGCATGGGCGGCTGCGGAGGGCCCCCTGTGTGCACCTGCCCGTGGTGGCTGAAAACCCAAGCTGAGCCTCCGATGTGCCCGGGCAGGACCCCAGGAGGCCGGGCACAGAACACCGGTTGCCCCCTTGCCGTTTGACGAAGCTTGCACGGTCGGGAAAAGTTTCAAAGTCCCAACGGGGAGAGAGTGTTGACGGCGAGGGGGTGCTGGCTGCTCCAGGGCCCGGGGGGAGCGCCTGGAGGTGGGCCTGGGGGTGTGGAGGGGCCCCCTGATAGCACCCAACAGAAGTTGCTCAAGACCCTGCCTGAGCCTCTGGTGTTGCAGGGAAGGACACCCAGGAGGCGGGGAACAGCCGTGGCAGCCCCCCTTGCAGTCGGACAAAGTTTGAGGAGACAAGTCATGAAAATGACAAAGTCCAAACGCTCCAGGCGTGCCGGCCAGGGGGGCGGACCCGGCTGGCCGGGCTGGCGGGGGCTGCGGCTGCCGGGGCTGAGCCGAGTGTCAATGCATGTCCTGAGAACCGGGAAGGGGACAAACCAGTAGCTCCAGGCCGAGCTGGAGTTCCAGGAGGTCGGCCTGACTCTGGAGGTTTTCCCCCTGGCTTTTCCCCATAGGCCGAAATGGGGGAAGTCAAAAAAGCACCCCCAGCAGATGTATGCAGAGGGGCTGGGGGGTGATGGAGAGCGGGCCGTTGGCAGCTGTGTGGTGGCTGCAGGGGTGCGCATGGGCGGCCGCGGTGGGCCCCCTGAGTGCACCTGCCCGTGGTGGCTGAAAACCCAGGCTGAGCCTCCGATGTGCCCGGGCAGGACCCCAGGAGGCCGGGCACAGAACGCCGGTTGCCCCCCCATTGCCGTTTGATGAAGCTTGCACGGTCAGAAATGTTTCAAAGTCCCCACGGGGGGAGAGTGTTGACGGCGAGGGGGTGCTGGCTGCTCCAGGGGCCGGGAGGGAGGCCCTGGAGGTGGGCCTGGGGGTGTGGAGGGGCCCCCTGAGAGCACCCACCAGCAGTTGCTGAAGACCCTGCCTGAGCCTCCGATTTCCCCGGGCAGGACCCCAGGAGGCCGGGCACAGACCGCAGCCTGCCCCCTTGCCGTTTGATGAAGCTCGCACGGTCAGAAAAGTTTCAAAGTCCCGACGGGGAGAGAGTGTTGACGGCGAGGGGGTGCCGGCTGCTCCAGGGGCCGGGGGCAACCCCTGAAGGCTGGGCACGGACCGCGGCAGCCCCCCTTGCAGTAGAACAAAGTTTGAGGAGACAAGTCGTGAAAATGACAAAGTCCAAACGCTCCAGGCGTGCCGGCCAGGGGGGCGGACCCGGCTGGCCTGGCCGGCGGGTGCTGCGGCTGCCGGGGCTGAGCCGAGTGTCAATGCATCTCCTGAGAACCGGGAAGGGGACAGACCGGTAGCTCCAGGCCGAGCTGGAGTTCCAGAAGGTCGGCCTGACTCTGGAGGTTTTCCCCCTGGCTTTTCCCCATAGGCCAAAACGGGGGGAGGCAAAAAAGCACCCCCAGCAGATGTATGCAGAGGGGCTGGGGGGTGACGGAGAGCGGGCTGTTGGCAGCCGTGTGCTGGCTGCAGGGGTGGGCCTGGGCGGCTGCGGAGGGCCCCCTGAGTGCACCTGCCTGCGGTGGCTCAAGACCCTGGCTGAGCCTCCGATGTCCCCGGGCAGGACCCCAGCAGGCCGGGCACAGACCGCAGCCTGCCCCCTTGCCCTTTGATGAAGCTTGCACGGTCAGAAAAGTTTCAAAGTCCCGACGGGGAGAGAGTGTTGACGGCGAGGGGGCGCTGGCTGCTCCGGGGGAAACCCCTGGAGGCTGGGCACGGACTGCGGCAGCCCCCCTTGCAGTCGAACAAAGTTTGAGGAGACAAGTCATGAAAATGACAAAGTCCAAACGCTCCAGGCGTGCCGGCCAGGGTGACGGACCCGGCTGGCCAGGCCGGCGGGAGCTGCGGCTGACGGGGTTGAGCCGAGTGTCGATGCATGTCACGAGAACCGGCATGAGGGTAAACCTGGCCGCTCCGGGCCGAGGCACGGTTCCAGGAGGGCGGAAGGAGCGGGCCTGTCTCCCCTGATAGCGCCGACGGCGGTAAAATAAGGCCTCGCAAAACGTCACCACGAACACCTTGTCGGGGTATAAGGGAACGAGCGGTGTGCGGTCTTTGACAAAGTGACAGTATTTCTCAAAAAAGCACCCCCGGCAGATGTGTGCAGAGGGGCTGGCTGGTGATGGAGAGCGGGCTGTTGGCAGCAGTGTGCTGGCTGCAGGGGTGGCCCGGGGCGGCTGCGGAGGGCCCCCAAAGCGCACCTACCAGTGGTGGCTGAAAACCCAGGCTGAGCCTCCGATGTGCCCGGGCAGGAACCCAGGAGGCCGTGCACGGACCGCAGCCTGCCCCCTTGCCGTTTGATGAAGCTTGCACGGTCAGAAAAAGTTTCAGAGTCCCAACGGGGAGAGAGTGTTGACGGCGAGGGGGCGCTGGCCGCTCCAGGGGCCGGGGGGAGCCCCTGGAGGTGGGACTGGGGGTGTGGAGGGGCCCCCTGAGAGCACCCAACAGAAGTTGCTCAAGACCCTGCCTGAGCCTCCGGTGTTGCAGGGAAGGACACCCAGGGGGCGGGGAACAGCCGTGGCAGCCCCCCTTGCAGTTGAACAAAGTTTGAAGAGACAAGTCATGAAAATGACAAAGTCCAAACGCTCCAGGCGAGCCGGCCAGGGGGGCGGACCCGGCTGGCCGGGCCGGCGGGGGCTGCAGCTGCCGGGGCTGAGCCGAGTGTCGATGCAGGTCCTGAGAACCGGGAAGGGGACAAACCGGTGGCTCCAGGCCGAGCTCGAGTTCCAGGAGGTCGGCCTGACTGTGGAGGTTTTCCCCCTGGCTTTTCCCCATAGGCCAAAACGGGGGAAGTCAAAAAAGCACCCCCGGCAGATGTATGCAGAGGGGCTGGCTGGTGATGGGGAGCGGGCTGTTGGCAGCGGTGTGCTGGCTGCAGAGGTTTGCATGGGCGGCTGCGGAGGGCCCCCTGAGTGCACCTGCCAGCAGTGGCTCAAAGCCCTGGCTGAGCCTCCGATGTCCCCGGGCAGGACCCCTGGAGGCCGGGCACAGACCGCAGCCTGCCCCCTTGCCGTTTGATGAAGCTTGCACCGTCAGAAAAGTTTCAAAGTCCCAACGGGGAGAGAGTGTTGAGGGCGAGGGGGTGCTGGCTGCTCCAGGGGCCGGGGGCAACCCCTGGAGGCTGGGCACGGACCGCGGCACACCCCCTTGCAGTTGAACAAAGTTCGAGGAGACAAGTCATGAAAATGACAAAGTCCAAACGCTCCAGGCGAGCCGGCCAGGGGGGCGTACCCGGCTGGCTGGGCCGGCGGGAGCTGCGGCGGCTGGGGAAGAGCCGAGTGTCAATGCATGTCCTGAGAACCGGGAAGGGGACAAACCGGTGGCTCCAGGCCGGGCTGGAGTTCCAGGAGGTCGGCAGGACTCTGGAGGTTTTCCCCCTGGCTTTTCCCCATAGGCCAAAACGGGGGGAGGAAAAAAAGCACCCCCAGCAGATGTATGCAGAGGGGCTGGCGGGTGATGGAGAGCGGGCTTTTGGCAGCTGTGTGGTGGCTGCAGGGGTGGGCCTGGGCGGCTGCGGAGGGCCCCCAAAGTGCACCTACCAGTAGGGGCCCAAGACCCAGGCTGAGCCTCCGATGTGCCCGGGCAGGACACCCAGGAGGCGGGGAGCAGCCCCCGCTGAAGTCCATGGCATGTGCCAGAGGCGAGCCTTGGAGAAAAAACGACAAAGTCCAAACGCTCCAGGCGCTGGCCAGGGGTGCGGACCGGGCTGGCCGGGCCGACGGGGGCTGCGGCTGCCGGGGCTGAGCCGAGTGTCGATGCATGTCGTGAGAACCGGGAAGGGGACAAATCGGTGGCTCCAGGCCGGGTTGGAGTTCCATAAGGTCGGCCTGACTCTGGAGGTTTTCCCCTTAGCTTTTCCCCATAGGCCAAAAGGGGGGAAGTCAAAAAAGCACCCCCGCCAGATGTATGCAGAGGGGCTGGGGGGTGACGGAGAGCGGGCTGTTGGCAGCAGTGTGCTGGCTGCAGAGGTGTGCATGGGCGTCTGCGGAGGGCCCCCCTGAGTGCACCTGCCAGCAGTGGCTCGAAACCCTGGCTGAGCCTCCGATGTCCCCGGGCAGGACCCCAGGAGGCCGGGCAAATAACGCCGGGTTGCCCCCTTGCCATTTGACGAAGCTTGCACGGTCAGAAAAAGTTTCAAAGTCCCAACGGGGAGAGAGTGTTGACGGCGAGGGGGATGCAGGCTGCTCCAGGGGCCGGGAGGGAGGCCCTGGAGGTGGGCCTGGGGGGTGTGGCGGGGCCCCCTGAGAGCACCTACCAGCAGTTGCTCAAGACCCTGCCCGAGCCTCCGGTGTTGCAGGGCAGGACACCCATTGGCGGGGAACAGCAGGTGGCAGCCCCTACTGAAGTCCTTGGCAGCTGGCAGAGATGAGTCTTTGAGAAAAAACGACAAAGTCCAAATGCTCCAGGCGCCGGCCAGGGTGGCGGACCCGGCTGGCCGGGCCGACGGGAGCTGCGGCGGCTGGGGAAGAGCCGAGTATCGATGCATGTCCTGAGAACCGGGAAGGGGGCAAACCAGTAGCTCCAGGCCGAGCTGGAGTTCCAGGAGGTCGGCCTGACTCTGGAGGTTTTCCCCCTGGCTTTTCCCCATAGGCCAAAATGGGGGAAGTCAAAAAAGCACCCCCGGCAGATGTATGCAGAGGGGCTGGATGGTGACGGGGAGCCGGCTGTTGGCAGCGGTGTGCTGGCTGCAGTGGGCCCCCGAGGTGCACCTACCAGCAGTTGCTCAAGACCACGCCTGAGCCTCCGGTGTTGCAGGTCAGGACCCCCATTGGCGGGGGAACAGCAGGTGGCAGCCCCTGCTGAAGTCGTTGGCAGAGA
>NW_027102414.1:10000-45000 GCF_035609145.1 Eleutherodactylus coqui
ACGCCGGCGTGTGGACCTGCTCGCCGGAGTTCGTCCGGGGCTCGGTAGGGGTGCTCGGCCCTTGAGGTCCTGCCCCGGACAGGGGCGCGGCGAGGGTCCCCTGGCCGCGTCGGCTCTCACGTCGACCCACTCTCTCGCGTGGGATGGCGGCGCGGAAGGCCTCGGCCCGGCATCTCGGAGGGGGGTCGCCCGGGCGGGCAAGCCGGCCAGCCTGCTGGCCCCGCGGCCTGCGCAGGCGGAGTGCGGGGGGGACTCTTGCTCTCGGTGGCTCTGCCCCAGGAGGGTGCGGGGTGGCGGCAGAGGGGAGGCCGCCGCGGGTGCTTCGAGTTTGAGAAATACTCACTTGGTCAGAGACCGCACACCGCTCGTTCCCTTATATGCAAAAAAGGTGTTCGTCCTGACGTTTTGCGAGGCCTTATTTTACCGTCGTCGGCGCTATCAGGGGAAACACGCCCGCTCCTTCCGTCTCCCTGGAACCGCGCCTCGGCCCCGAGGGCCCAGGTTCAACCTCATACCGGTTCTCACGACATGCATCGACACTCGGTGCAACTCCAGCAGCCGCAGCTCCCGCCGGCCCGGCCAGCCAGGTACGCACCCCTGGTCGGCGCCTGGAGCGTTTGCACTTTGTCGTTTTTTTCTCCAAGACTCCTATCTGCCAACTGCTGTGGACTTCAGCGGTGGCTGCCGCGGGCTATGCGCGGCCTCCTGGGGGTCCCGCCTGCCCGCGCAGGCAGCTAGGACGGGGTTATCAGCAAAGCCTGTGAGGCGCTCTCATGGGGAGGGGGGGCTCCGCAGCCCCCCCAAGGTGGCTTCGTACACCTCTTGAACGTTGCGGCCCGGCCGCTCGGAGAGCGGTGTCTACCCGGGCAGACAGCCTGTCGGCCCCCGCGGCCTGGACAGGCGGGAGCGGGGACTCTTGCGCTCGGGGGGCTCTGCTCCAAGGAGCGAGAGCGGACGCTCTGCTCGGCCCGGAGAGTGGGGTGGCGGGGCGCCGTCGCCTCGCTGGAACCAGGGGCGTCGTGACGTGCGCGCGCGCCTAGCCGCCGCCAGAACAGGCCGGAAAGGTTGAGCTGCATACGGATCTAAGCCGTTGCCCAAACTAACTCTGGCCCGTGTGACACAGCCGCGCGCGCGCTTTCCTACGACACTCGACCGCCGGGCTCCCTCGGCCTGGGAGGCACTCTCGGGGCAGGGGGCCACCGCAGCCCCCTTTAGGTGGCTTCGTACACCTCTTGAACGTGGCGCCCGGCCGCTCGGAGAGCGGGGTCTACCCGGGCAGACAGCCTGTCGGCCCCGCGGCCTGGGCAGGCGGAGCGGGTGCTCTTGCGCTCGGGGGCTCTGCTCGGCCCGGAGAGTTGGGTGCGGGGCGCCGTCGCCTCGCTGGAACCAGGGGCGTTGTGACGTTCGCACGCGCCTAGCCGCCGCCAGGACAGGCCGGAAAGGTTGAGCTGCATACGGATCTAAGCCGTTGCCCAAACTAACTCTGGCTCGTGTGACCGACACAGCCGCGCACGCGCTTTCCTACGACACTCGACCGCCTGGCTCCCCTCGGCCTGGGAGGCACTCTCGGGGCGGGGGGCACCGCAGCCCCCCCAAAGGTGGCTTCGTACACCTCTTGAACGTTGGGGCCCGGCCGCTCGGAGAGCGGGGTCTACCCGGGCAGACAGCCTGTCGGCCCCGCGGCCTGGACAGGCGGAGTGGGGACAAGCCAAGGCTACCGGCGGGCCTCGGACGGCCAGGGGTGGAAGGGCTCCACCTCAAGGTGGCTTCGTACACCTCTTGAACGTTGGGGCCCGGCCGCTCGGAGAGCGGGGTCTACCCGGGCAGACAGCCTGCTGGCCCCGCGGCCTGGACAGGCGGAGCGGGGAACCTTGCGCTCGGGGGCTCTGCTCGGCCCAGAGAGTGGGGTGCGGGGCGCCGTCGCCTCGCTGGAACCAGGGGCGTCGTGCCATTCGCGCGCGCGCGCCTAGCCGCCGCCAGAACAGGCCGGAAAGGATGAGCTTCATACGGATCTAAGCCGTTGCCCAAACTACCTCTGGCCCCTGTGACCGACACAGCCGTGGCACGCGCTTTCCTACGACACTCGACCGCCGGGCTCCCTCGGCCTGGGAGGCACTCTCGGGGCGGGGGGCACCGCAGCCCCCCCAAAGGTGGCTTCGTACACCTCTTGAACGTGGCGCCCGGCCGCTCGGAGAGCGGGGTCTACCCGGGCAGACAGCCTGTCGGCCCCGCGGCCTGGACAGGCGGAGCGGGGAAAAGCCTAGGCTACCGGCGGGCGGGATCGACCGGGAAGCCGCCGTGGGGGAACACAAGTTGGACGCCTCGCGCCGTCGCGGACCACCGTCCTCCGTCTCTCGGGAAGGGGGGGCCGCCCGAGGCGCACGGGCCTCGGACGGCCAGGGGTGGAAGGGCTCCACCCCGAGGTGGCTTCGTACACCTCTTGAACGTTGGGGCCCGGCCGCTCAGTGAGAACAGGGTCTACCCGGGCAGACAGCCTGTCGGCCCCGCGGCCTGGACAGGCAGAGTGGGGAAAAGCCTAGGCTACCGGGCGGGATCGACCGGATAGCCGCCGTGGGGGAACACAAGTTGGACGCCTCGCGCCGTCGCGGACCACCGTCCTCCGTCTCTCTCCCTCTCTCGGGAAGGGGGGCCGCCCGAGGCGCACGGGCCTCGGACGGCCAGGGGTGGAAGGGCTCCACCCCGAGGTGGCTTCGTACACCTCTTGAACGTTGGGGCCCGGCCGCTCAGTGAGAACGGGGTCTACCCGGGCAGACAGCCTGTCGGCCCCGCGGCCTGGACAGGCAGAGTGGGGAAAAGCCTAGGCTACCGGGCGGGATCGACCGGATAGCCGCCGTGGGGGAACACAAGTTGGACGCCTCGCGCCGTCGCGGACCACCGTCCTCCGTCTCTCTCCCTCTCTCGGGAAGGGGGGCCGCCCGAGGCGCACGGGCCTCGGACGGCCAGGGGTGGAAGGGCTCCACCCCGAGGTGGCTTCGTACACCTCTTGAACGTTGGGGCCCGGCCGCTCAGTGAGAACGGGGTCTACCCGGGCAGACAGCCTGTCGGCCCCGCGGCCAGGACAGGCAGAGTGGGGAAAAGCCTAGGCCACCGGGCGGGATCGACCGGGTAGCCGCCGTGGGGAACACAACTTGGACGTCTCGCGCCGTCGCGGACCACCGTCCTCCGTCTCTCTCTCCCTCTCTCGGAAGGGAGGCCGCCCGAGGCGCACGGGCCTCGAACGGCCAGGGGTGGAAGGGATCCACCCCCCGCGGGAAGGGGACGCGCGGCGGCACCCGGACGCGGGAGCGTTGACCCGGGGGTCTTTACTCCGCCGAGGCGTAGCCCGGAGAAGGAGCGAGACCGGCCGGCGGGGGTGGAACACCCCCTCATGCCTCGCTCCTTCTGGGGATAAAGCGCGTCGTCCGCAGGCCGCCGTCCCCTATCCCCGCCCTGGACCGCCCGCATCGGCCGGAGCCCGAGGGGACAGGCGGGGGTCCTTCGCTTTCGGGAAAACCGTCACCAAACGTGGGGCCCGTGCCCCGCTCTCGGCCGCCCTGAGGCGGGAGAGCCCGGATCGTTCTCTCTCTCGGCGTCGGCCCCACCGACGCCGTCGCACGGTGGCCTGGGAAAGGGCTGCACCCCCTGCGCCACGCTTCTCCCCCGGAGTACTCCCCCCGCAGGGGGCTCCGCGGGGTGTCCCGACGCGCAGAGTCGCTCGCCTTCTTCCGCGGGGGACGGGAGGGACGCCCACGCGCGTCCCTTCCCCATCCTCGAGAGCCGTACGCGCCGAGGGTGAACCCGCTCGCCGGGGCGCCGGGGAGCAGGGCCCTTGTGGTCCTTCCCCGGACATGGGCGCGGCGAGGGTCCCCCGGCCGCGACGGCTCTCCCGTTGACCCACTCTCTCGCCTTGGGTGGTGGTGATGGAGGCGGCTGCCTACGCCTCAGCCCGGCATCTCGGAGGGGGGTCGCCCGGGCAGCCAGCCAGCCAGCCTGTTGGCCCCGCGGCCTGCACAGGCGGAGTGGGGACACTTGCGCTCTATGACTCTGCTCCCAGGGAGGTGGCAGAGGGGCGGCCGCGGTGCTTTGACTTTGAGCGGTCCCCACTCCAGCACTCTGAGAAATAGTCACTTTGTCAAAGACCGCACACCGCTCGTTCCCTTATATGCAAAAAAGGTGTTCGTCCTGACGTTTTGCGAGGCCTTAATTTACCGTCGTCGGCGCTATCAGGGGAAATAGGCCCGCTCCTTCCGCCTTCCTGGAACCGTGCCTCGGCCCGGAGGGGCCAGGATTACCCCCATACCGGTTCTCGCGACCTGCATAGACACTCAGCTCTTCCCCAGCCGCCGCAGCTCCCGCCAGCCCGGCCAGCCGGGTCCGCCCCCCTGGCCGGCGCCTGGAGCGTTTGCACTTTGTCGTTTTTCCTCAAAGACTCATCTCTGCCAACTGCCCTGGGGTTCAGCAGTGGCTGCCGCGGCCTGTGCACGGCCTCCTGGTGGGGTCCCGCCTGCCCGCGCAGGCAGCTAGGACAGGGTTCTCAGCAAGGGCTTGGAGGCGCTCTCAGGGGGGCCACCGCAGCCCCCCAAGGTGGCTTTACGTACACCTCTTGAACGTGTCGCTCGGCCGCTCGGAGAGCGGGGTCTGCCCGGGCAGCCAGCCAGCCTGTCGGCCCCGCGGCCTGGACAGGCGGAGTGGGGACACTTGCGCTCGATGATTTTGCCCCCAGGGAGGTGGCAGAGGGGCGGCCGCGGTGCTTTGACTTGGAGCGGTCCCCACTCCAGTACTCAGAAATAGTCACTTTGTCAAAGACCGCACACCGCTCGTTCCCTTATATGCAAAAAAGGTGTTCGTCCTGACGTTTTGCGAGGCCTTATTTTACCGTCGTCGGCGCTATCAGGGAAAACAGGCCCGCTCCTTCCGCCTTCCTGGAACCGTGCCTCGGCCCCGAGGGCCCAGGATTACCCTCATACCGGTTCTCACGACATGCATCGACACTCGGCTCAGCCCCGGCAGCCGCAGCTCCCGCCGGCCCGACCAGCCGGGTCCGCCCCCCTGGCCGGCGCCTGGAGCGTTTGCACTTTGTCATTTTTCCTCAAAGACTCATCTCTGCCAGCTGCCCTGGGCTTCAGCAGTGGCTGCCTCGGGCTGTGCCCGGCCTCTTGGGGGTCCCGCCTGCCCGCGCAGGCAGCTAGGACAGGGTTATCAGCGCTCTCAGGGGGGCCTCCGCAGCCCCCCAAGGTGGCTTCGTACACCTCTTGAACGTTGGGCCCGGCCGCTCGGAGAGCGGGGTCTGCCCGGGCAGACAGCCAGCCTGTCGGCCCCGCGGCCAGGACAGGCGGAGTGGGGACACTCGCACTCGATGACTCTGCTCCCAGGGAGGTGGCAGAGGGGCGGCCGCGGTGCTTTGACTTTGAGCGGTCCCCACTCCCTTCTCAGCACATTGAGAAATAGTCACTTTGTCAAAGACCGCACACCGCTCGTTCCCTTATATGCAAAAAAGGTGTTCGTCCTGACGTTTTGCGAGGCCTTATTTTACCGTCGTCGGCGCTATCAGGGGAAACACGCCCGCTCCTTCCGCCCTCCTGGAACCGTGCCTCGGCCCGGAGCGACCAGGATTACCCTCATACCGGTTCTCATGACATGCATCGACACTCGGCTCAGCCCCGGCAGCCGCAGCTCCCGCCAGCCCGGCCAGCCAGGTCCGCCCCCCCTGGCCGGCGCCTGGAGCGTTTGGACTTTGTCGTTTTTTTCTCCAAGACTCGTCTCTGCCAACTGCCGTGGGATTCAGCAGGGGCTGCCACGGCTGTTCCCCGCCTCCTGGGTGTCCTGCCCTGCAACACCGGAGGGTCAGGGGGGGTCTTGAGCAACTACTGGTAGGGGAACCTCGGGGGCCCTCTGCAGCCAGCACACTGCTGCCAACAGCCCGCTCTCCGTCACCAGCCAGCCCCTCTGCATACATCTGCCGGGGGTGCTTTTTTGACTTCCCCCATTTTGGCCTATGGGGAAAATCCAGGGGGGGAAACTCCAGAGTCAGGCCGACCTCCTGGAACTCCAGCTCGGCCTGGAGCTACTGCTTTGCCCCCTTCCCGGTTCTCAGGACATGCATTGATACTCGGCTCTTCCCCAGCCGCCGCAGCTCCCGTCGGCCCGGCCAGCCGCAGCCGCCCCACTGACCGGCACCTGGAGCGTTTGCACTTTGTCATTTTTCTCAAAGACTCATCTCTGCCAACTGCCGTGGGATTCAGCAGGGGCTGCCACGGCTTTTCCCCGCCTCCTGGGTGTCCTGCCCTGCAACACCGGAGGGTCAGGGGGGGGTCTTGAGCAACTACTGGTAGGTGCACCTCGGGGGCCCTCTGCAGCCAGCACACTGCTGCCAACAGCCCGCTCCCCATCACCAGCCAGCCCCTCTGCATACATCTGCTGGGGGTGCTTTTTTCCCTCCCCCCGTTTTGGCCTATGGGGAAAAGCCAGGGGGAAAACCTCCAGAGTCAGGCCGACCTCCTGGAACTCTAGCCCGGCCTGGAGCTACTGGTTTGTCCCCTTCCCGGTTCCCAGGACATGCATCGACACTCGGCTCTTCCCCAGCCGCCGCAGCTCCCGCCGGCCCGGCCAGCCGGGTCCGTCCCCCTGGCCGGCGCCTGGAGCGTCTGGACTTTGTCATTTTTCCTCAAAGACTCATCTCTGCCAACTGCCCTGGGCTTCAGCAGTGGCTGCCGCGGGCTGTGCTCGGCCTCCTGGTGGGGTCCCGCCTGCCCGCGCAGGCATCTAGGACAGGGTTCTCAGCAAGGGCTTGGAGGCGCTCTCAGGGGGGCCTCCGCAGGCCCCCAAGGTGGCTTCGTACACCTCTCGAACGTGGCGCCCGGCCGCTCGGAGAGCGGGGTCTGCCCGGGCAGCCAGCCAGCCTGTCGGCCCCGCGGCCTGGACAGGCGGAGTGGGGACCCTCGCGCTCGACGACTCTGCTCCCAGGGAGGTGGCAGAGGGGCGGACGCCGTGCTTTGACTTTGAGCGGTCCCCACTCCTCAGCACATTGAGAAATAGTCACTTTGTCAAAGACCGCACACCGCTCGTTCCCTTATATGCAAAAAAGGTGTTCGTCCTGACGTTTTGCGAGGCCTTAATTTACCGTCGTCGGCGCTATCAGGGGAAACGGGCCCGCTCCTTCCGCCCTCCTGGAACCGTGGCTCGGCCCGGAGCGACCAGGATTACCCTCATACCGGTTCTCACGACATGCATCGACACTCGGCTCAGCCCCGGCAGCCGCAGCTCCCGCCGGCACGGCCAGCCGGGTACGCCCCCCCTGGCCGGCGCCTGGAGCGTTTGCACTTTGTCATTTTTCCTCTAATACTCATCTCTGCCAACTGCCGTGGGATTCAGCAGGGGCTGCCGCGGGCTGTGCTCGGCCTACTGGGGGGTCCCGCCTGCCCGCGCAGGCAGCTAGGACAAGGTTCTCAGCAAGGGCTTGGGGGCGCTCTCAGGGGGCCCTCCGCAGCCGCCCAGGGCCACCCCTGCAGCCAGCACACTGCTGCCAACAGCCCGCTCCCCATCACCAGCCAGCCCCTCTGCATACATCTGCTGGCGGTGCTTTTTTGACTTCCCCCCTTTTGGCCTATGGGGAAATGCCAAGGGGAAAACCTCCAGAGTCAGGCCGACTTCCTGGAACTCCCGCCCGTCCTGGAGCTACTGGTTTGTCCCCTTCCCGGTTCTCAGGACCTTCACTGACACTCGGCTCAGCCCCGGCAGCTGCAGCCCCCGCCGGCCTGGCCAGCCAGGTCCGCCCCCCCGGCCGGCGCCTGGAGCGTTTGGACTTTGTCATTTTTTCAAAGACTCATCTCTGCCAACTGCCCTGGGCATCAGCAGTGGCTGCCGCGGGCCGTGCACGGCCTCCTGGGGGGGTCCCGCCTGCCCGCGCAGGCAGCTAGGACAGGGTTCTCAGCAAGGGCTTGGAGGCACTCTCAGGGGGGCCTCCGCAGCCCCCCAAGGTGGCTTCGTACACCTCTTGAACGTGGCGCCCGGCCGCTCGGAGAGCGGGGTCTGCCCGGGCAGCCAGCCAGCCTGTCGGCCCCGCGGCCTGGGCAGGCGGAGTGGGGACACTTGCGCTCGATGACTCTGCTCCCAGGGAGGTGGCAGAGGGGCGGCCGCGGTGCTTTGACTTTGAGCGGTCCCCACTCCTCAGCACATTGAGAAATAGTCACTTGGTCAGAGACCGCACACTGCTCGTTCCCTTATATGCAAAAAAGGTGTTCGTCCTGACGTTTTGCGAGGCCTTAATTTACCGTCGTCGGCGCTATCAGGGGAAACAGGCCCGCTCCTTCCGCCTTCCTGGAACCGTGGCTCGGCCCGGAGCGACCAGGTTTACCCCCATACCGGTTCTCACGACATGCGTCGACACTCGGCTCAGCCCCGGCAGCCGCAGCTCCCGCCGGCCCAGCCAGCCGGGTCCGCCACCCTGGCCGGCACGCCTGGAGCGTTTGGACTTTGTCGTTTTTTCAAAGACTCATCTCTGCCAACGACTTCAGCAGGGGCTGCCACCTGCTGTTCCCCGCCAATGGGTGTCCTGACCTGCAACACCGGAGGCTCAGGCAGGGTCAAGAGCAACTGCTGGTAGGTGGACTCAGGGGGCCCTCCGCAGCCGCCCCGGGCCACCCCTCCAGCCAGCACACTCCTGCCAACAGCCCGCTCTCCATCACCCCCCAGCCCCTCTGCATACATCTGCTGGGGGTGCTTTTTTGACTTCCCCCATTTTGGCCTATGGGGAAAAGCCAGGGGGACAATCTCCAGAGTCCTGCCGACCTCCTGGAACTCAAGCCCGGCCTGGGGCCACCGGTCTGTCCCCTTCCCGGTTCTCAGGGATTTTTGGACTTGTGATTTTCGTGATTCGTCTCTTCAAACTTTGTTGGACTACAATGGGGGGCGACCGGCGGTCCGTGCCCAGCCTCCAGGGTGTCCTGCCCTGCAACACCAGAGGCTCGGGCGGGGTCTTGACCGACTACTGTTGGGTGCTCCTAGGGGGCCCTTCCGCACCCCCAGGCCCACCTCCAGGGCCTCCCTCCCGGCCCCTGGAGCAGCCAGCGCCCCCTCGCCGTCAACGCTCTCTCCCCGTTGGGACTTTGAAACTTTTCTGACCGTGCAAGCTTCGTCAAACGGCAAGGGGGCAGCCGGCGTTCTGTGCCCGGCCTCCTGGGGTCCTGCCGGGGCACATCGGAGGCTCAGGCTGGGTGTTGAGTCACTACTGGCAGGTGCACTCAGGGGGCCCTCCGCAGACGCCCATGCACACCTCTGCAGCCTGCACACTGCTGCCAACAGCCCGCTCCCCGTCACCAGCCAGCCCCTCTGCATACATCTGCTGGGGGTGCTTTTTTGACTTCCCCCATTTTGGCTTATGAGGAAAAGCCAGGGGGAAAACCTCCAGAGTCAGGCCGACCTCCTGGAACTCCGGCCCGGCCCGGAACTACTGGTTTGCCCCCTTCCCGGTTCTCAGGACATGCATCGACACTCGGCTCTTCCCCAGCCGCCGCAGCTCCCGTCGGCCCGGACAGCCGGGTCCGCCCCCCTGACCGGCGCCTGGAGCGTTTGGACTTTGTCATTTTTTTTTCAAAGACTCATGCCTGCCAACGACTTCAGCAGGGGCTGCCACCTGCTGTTCCCCGCCAATGAGTGTCCTGACCTGCAACACAGGAGGCTCAGGCAGGGTCAAGAGCAACTGCTGGTAGGTGCACTCAGGGGGCCCTCTGCAGCCGCCCAGGCCACCCCTGCAGCCAGCACACTCCTGCCAACAGCCCGCTCCCCGTCACCAGCCAGCCCCTTCTGCATACATCTGCCGGGGGTGATTTTTTGCCTCCCCCCGTTTTGGCCTATGGGGAAAAGCCAGGGGGAAAACCTCCAGAGTCAGGCCGACCTCCTGGAACTCCAACCCGGACTGGAGCCACCGGTTTGTCCCCTTCCCGGTTCTCAGGACATGCATCGACACTCGGCTCAGCCCCGGCAGCCGCAGCCCCCGTCGGCCGGGCCAGCCGGGTCCACCACCCTGCCCGGCGCCTGGAGCGTTTGGACTTTGTCATTTTCATGACTTGTCTCCTCAAACTTTGTTCGACTGCAAGGGGGGGCTGCCGCAGTCCGTGCCCAGCCTCCAGGGGTCGCCCCCGGAGCAGCCAGCACCCCCATCGCCGTCAACACTCTCTCCCCGTTGGGACTTTGAAACTTTTCTGACCGTGCAAGCTTCATCCAACGGCAAGGGGACAACCGGCGTTCTGTGCCCAGCCTCCTGGGGTCCTGCCGGGGGACATCGGAGGCTCAGCCAGGGTTTTGAGCCACTGCTGGCAGGTGCACTCAGGGGGCCCTCCGCAGCCGCCCAGGCCCACCCCTGCAGCCAGCACACTGCTGCCAGCAGCCACCACACAGCTGCCAACAGCCCGCTCTCCATCACCCCCCAGCCCATTGCATACATCTGCTGGGGGTGCTTTTTTGACTTCCCCCCTTTTGGCCTATGGGGAAAAGCCAGGGGGAAAACCTCCAGAGTCAGGCCGACCTCCTGGAACTCCAACCCGGCCTGGAGCCACCGGTTTGTCCCCTTCCCGGTTCTCAGGACATGCATTGACACTCGGCTCAGCCCCGGCAGCCGCGGCCCCCGCCGGCCCGGCCAGCCGGGTCCGCCCCCCTGCCCGGCGCCTGGAGCAGTTTGGACTTTGTCGTTTTTTCTCCAAGGCTCGCCTCTGGCACATGCTATGGACTTCAGCGGGGGCTGCTCCCCGCCTCCTGGGTGTCCTGCCCGGGCACATCGGAGGCTCAGCCTGGGTCTTGGGCCCCTACTGGTAGGTGCACTTTGGGGGCCCTCCGCAGCCGCCCAGGCCCACCCCTGCAGCCACCACACAGCTGCCAAAAGCCCGCTCTCCATCACCCGCCAGCCCCTCTGCATACATCTGCTGGGGGTGCTTTTTTCCCTCCCCCCGTTTTGGCCTATGGGGAAAAGCCAGGGGGAAAACCTCCAGAGTCCTGCCGACCTCCTGGAACTCCAGCCCGGCCTGGAGCCACCGGTTTGTCCCCTTCCCGGTTCTCAGGACATGCATTGACACTCGGCTCTTCCCCAGCCGCCGCAGCTCCCGCCGGCCCAGCCAGCCGGGTACGCCCCCCTGTCCGGCGCCTGGAGCGTTTGGACTTTGTCATTTTCATGACTTGTCTCCTCGAACTTTGTTCAACTGCAAGGGGGTGTGCCGCGGTCCGTGCCCAGCCTCCAGGGGTTGCCCCCGGCCCCTGGAGCAGCCAGCACCCCCTCGCCCTCAACACTCTCTCCCCGTTGGGACTTTGAAACTTTTCTGACGGTGCAAGCTTCATCAAACGGCAAGGGGGCAGGCTGCGGTCTGTGCCCGGCCTCCAGGGGTCCTGCCCGGGGACATCGGAGGCTCAGCCAGGGCTTTGAGCCACTGCTGGCAGGTGCACTCAGGGGGCCCTCCGCAGCCGCCCAGGCCCACCCCTGCAGCCAGCACACGGCTGCCAACAGCCCGCTCTCCATCACCCCCCAGCCCCTCTGCATACATCTGCTGGGGGTGCTTTTTTGACTTCCCCCATTGTGGCCAATGGGACAATGCCAAGGGGAAAACCTCCAGAGTCCTGCCGACCTCCTGGAACTCCAACCCGGCCTGGAGCCACCGGTTTGTCCCCTTCCCGGTTCTCAGGACATGCATTGACACTCGGCTCAGCCCCGGCAGCCGCAGCCCCCGCCAGCCCGGCCAGCCGGGTCCGCCCCCCTGGCCTGCACGCCTGGAGCGTTTGGACTTTGTCATTTTCATGACTCGTCTCCTCAAACTTTGTTCAACTGCAAGGGGGGCTGCCACGGCTGTTCCCCGCCCCCTGGGTGTCCTTCCCTGCAACACCGGAGGCTCAGGCAGGGTCTTGAGCAACTTCTGTTGGGTGCTCTCAGGGGGCCCCTCCGCACCCGCAGGCCCACCTCCAGGGCCTCCAGCCCGGCCCCACTGGCAGCCAGCACCCCCTCGCCGTCAACCCTCTCTCCCCGTTGGGACTTTGAAACTTTTTCCGACCGTGCAAGCTTCGTCAAACGGCAAGGGGGCAAGCGGCGGTCTGTGCCCGGCCTCCTGGGCGTCCTGCCCGGGGACATCGGAGGCTCAGGCTGGGTCTTGAGCCACCACTGGTAGGTGCGCTTTGGGGGCCCTCCGCAGCCGCCCCGGGCCACCCCTGCAGCCAGCGCACTGCTGCCAACAGCCCGCTCTCCGTCACCAGCCAGCCCCGTCTGCACGCATCTGCCGGGGGTGCTTTTTTTTGGAGAAATACTGTCACTTTGTCAAAGACCGCACACCGCTCGTTCCCTTATACCCCGACAAGGTGTTCGCGCTGACGTTTTGCGAGGCCTTATTTTACCGCCGTCGGCGCTATCAGGGGAAACAGGCCCGCTCCTTCCGCCTTCGTGGAACCGTGGCTCGGCCCGGAGCGACCAGGATTACCCTCATACCGGTTCTCACGACATGCATCGACACTCGGCTCAGCCCCTGCATCCGCAGCTCCCGCCGGCCCGGCCAGCCGGGTCTGCCCCCCCTGGCCGGCGCCTGGAGCGTTTGGACTTTGTCGTTTTTTCTCCAAGACTCGCCTCTGCCAACTGCCAAGGACTTCAGCAGGGGCTGCCACGGCTGTTCCCCGCCTCCTGGGGTTCATGCCCGGGCACATCGGAGGCTCAGGCAGGGTCTTGAGCAACTACTGTTGGGTGCTCTCAGGGGGGCCCCTCCACACCCCCAGGCCGACCTCCAGGGGCTGCCCCCGGACCCTGGAGCAGCCTGCACCCCCCTCGCCGTCAACACTCTCCCCCCGTTGGGACTTTGAAACTTTTTCTGACCGTGCGAGCTTCGTCAAACGGCAAGGGGGCAAGCGGCGGGCTCTGCCCGGCCTCCTGGGGTCCTGCCCGGGGACATCGGAGGCTCAGCCAGGGTGTTGAGCCACTGCTGGCAGGTGCACTCAGGGGGCCCTCCGCAGCCGCCCATGCACACCTCTGCAGCCAGCACACTGCTGCCAACAGCCCGCTCTCCATCACCCGCCAGCCCCTCTGCATACATCTGCTGGGGGTGCTTTTTTGGCTTCCCCCATTTTGGCCAATGGGAAAATGCCAGGGGGGAAACCTCCAGAGTCAGGCCGACCTCCTGGAACTCCAACCCGGCCTGGAGCCACCGGTTTGTCCCCTTCCCGGTTCTCAGGACCTGCATTGACACTCGGCTCAGCCCCGGCCGCCGCAGCTCCCGCCAGCCCGGCCAGCCGGGTCCGCACCCCTGGCCGGCTCGCCTGGAGCGTTTGGACTTTGTCATTTTCATGACTTGTCTCCTCAAACTTTGTTCGACTGCAAGGGGGGCTGCCGCAGTCCGGGCCCAGCCTCCAGCGGTTGCCCCCGGCCGCTGGAGCTGCCAGCACCCCCTCGCCGTCAACACTCTCTCCCCGTTGGGACTTTGAAACTTTTCTGACCGTACAAGCTTCGTCAAACGGCAATGGGGGGCAACCGGCGTTCTGTGCCCGGCCTCCTGGGGTCCTGGCCGGGCACATCGGAGGCTCAGCCTGGGTTTTCAGCCACCACGGGCAGGTGCACTCAGGGGGCCCACCGCAGCCGCCCAGGCCCACCCCTGCAGCCACCACACAGCTGCCAACAGCCCGCTCTCCGTCACCCCCCAGCCCCTTCTGCATACATCTGCCGGGGGTGCTTTTTTGACTTCCCCCCTTTTGGCCTATGGGGAAAAGCCAGGGGGAAAACCTCCAGAGTCAGGCCGACCTTCTGGAACTCCAGCTCGGACTGGAGCCACCGGTTTGTCCCCTTCCCGGTTCTCAGGAGATGCATCGACACTCGGCTCAGCCCCGGCAGCCGCAGCACCCGCCGGCCAGGCCAGCCACGTCCGCCCCCCTGGCCGGCGCCTGGAGCGTTTGGACTTTGTCGTTTTTTTCCCCAAGACTCGCCTCTGCCAACTGCCAAGGACTTCAGCAGGGGCTGCCACGGCTGTTCCCCGCCTCCTGGGGTTCATGCCCGGGCACACCGGAGGCTCAGGCAGGGTCTTGAGCAACTGCTGTTGGGTGCTCTCAGGGGGCCCCTCCACACCCCGAAGGCCGACCTCCAGGGGCTCCAGCCCGGCCCCAGGGGCAGCCAGCACCCCTTCGCCGTCAACACTCTCCCCCCGTTGGGACTTTGAAACTTTTCTGACCGTGCGAGCTTCATCGGACGGGAAGGGGGCGACCTGCGGGCTCTGCCCGGCCTCCCGGGGTCCCTGCCCGGGCCCCGTGGGAGGTACAGGCAGGGTTTCTCACCTACTACCCGTAGGCACTCTCAGGGGGCCCTCCGCGCCCTCAGGCCGCCCTCCCCGGGCTTCCCCCGGGTCCGCGGAGCAGCCCGCCACCCCTCGCCGCACTGTCTCTCGCCCCCCGTCGGGACTTTGAAACTTTTCCCCCCGTGCAAACCTCACCGGGGGGCAGAGGGAGAGACCTGCGGGCCGTGCCCGGCCTCCCGGGACTCCCTCCGGGCAGCGCGGGCGGCTCGGACGGGGTTTTCAGCGAGTGCTGGGGGGGGTGTCTTCGGGGGCCCCCCGCGGGCCCCCCGGGGCACCCGCGCGGGGTGGCCCCTGCTGCCAGGCACCCACTCCCTATCGACCATCCAGCCCCCCTACATACATCTGGCGGGGGTGCTTTTTTGAGTTCCCCCATTTTGGCAACTTGGCACCTCCTATGGGGAAACCGGCAAAATCATGCCGACCTCCTGGAACTCCGGCTCGGCCTGGAGCCGCCGGTTTGTCCCCTTCCCGGTTCTCAGGCATTTTCGGACTTTGTCATTTTTTCAGCACTCTGTCAATGCGGCCAGCGGGAGCTGCCGCGGTCTGTGCCCAGGCACCAGGCTCTCCAAACGGACGCCGGCGGAGGGTCAGGGGGTGTCTCGGCCAGATACTGAAAAACACTCAGGGGGTGCCCAGGCACCAGGCACTCCAAACGGACACCGTCGGAGGGTCAGGGGGTGTCTCAGCCAGATACTGAAAAACACTCAGGGGCGCCCGGAGGCTGCACAGGGCCACCCCAGGCCGCTCCCCCGGGCACCCGGGCGGCCATATTGGCGGCTGAGACCCCCTCTTCAGCGAACGCCAGGGGGCGCTCAGGGGCGCACGGGGGCTGCTCAACTCGCCCCAGGCCGGCCTCCCTGAGGCGGGCACATTAGCGGCTGAGACCCCCTCTCCACCAATGACCGGGGGACGCTCAGGGACACCCGGGGGCTGCTCCACTCGCCCCAGGCGGGCACATTAGCGGCCGAGACCCCCTCTCCACCAGAGACCGGGGGGCGCTCAGGGACACACGGGGGCTGCTCCACTCGCCCCAGGCCGGCCTCCCTGAGGCGGGCACATTAGCGGCTGAGACCCCCTCTCCACCAAAGACCGGGGGACGCTCAGGGACACACGGGGGCTGCTCCACTCGCCCCAGGCCGGCCTCTCTAGGTACCCAGGCGGGCACATTAGCGGCTGAGACCCCCTCTCGACCAAAGACCGGGGGACGCTCAGGGACACACGGGGGCTGCTCCACTCGCCCCAGGCCGGCCTCCCTGAGGCGGGCACATTAGCGGCTGAGACCCCCTCTCCACCAAAGACCGGGGGGCGCTCAGGGACACACGGGGGCTGCTCCACTCGCCCCAGGCCGGCCTCCCTGAGGCGGGCACATTAGCGGCTGAGACCCCCTCTTGACCAAAGACCGGGGGACGCTCAGGGACACACGGGGGCTGCTCCACTCACCCCAGGCCGGCCTCCCTAGGTACCCAGGCGGGCACATTAGCGGCTGAGACCCCCTCTTGAGCGAGCAACGGGGGGAACTCAGGGACACACGGGGGCTGCTCCACTCGCCCCAGGCCGGCCTCCCTGAGGCGGGCACATTAGCGGCTGAGACCCCCTCTCGACCAAAGACCGGGGGACGCTCAGGGACACACGGGGGCTGCTCCACTCGCCCCAGGCCGGCCTCTCTAGGTACCCAGGCGGGCACATTAGCGGCTGAGACCCCCTCTCGACCAAAGACCGGGGGGCGCTCAGGGACACACGGGGGCTGCTCCACTCGCCCCAGGCCGGACTCCCTGAGGCGGGCACATTAGCGGCTGAGACCCCCTCTCCACCAAAGACCGGGGGGCGCTCAGGGACACACGGGGGCTGCTCCACTCGCCCCAGGCCGGCCTCCCTGAGGCGGGCACATTAGCGGCTGAGACCCCCTCTCGAGCAAAGACCGGGGGACGCTCAGGGACACACGGGGGCTGCTCCACTCGCCCCAGGCCGGCCTCCCCAGGTACCCGGGCGGGCACATTAGCGGCTGAGACCCCCTCTCGACCAAAGACCGGGGGACGCTCAGGGACACACGGGGGCTGCTCCACTCGCCCCAGGCCGGCCTCCCTGAGGCGGGCACATTAGCGGCTGAGACCCCCTCTCCACCAGAGACCGGGGGGCACTCAGGGACACACGGGGGCTGCTCCACTCGCCCCAGGCCGGCCTCTCTAGGTACCCAGGTGGGCACATTAGCGGCTGAGACCCCCTCTCGACCAAAGACCGGGGGGCGCTCAGGGACACACGGGGGCTGCTCCACTCGCCCCAGGCCGGCCTCCCTGAGGCGGGCACATTAGCGGCTGAGACCCCCTCTCCACCAGAGACCGGGGGGCACTCAGGGACACACGGGGGCTGCTCCACTCGCCCCAGGCCGGCCTCTCTAGGTACCCAGGCGGGCACATTAGCGGCTGAGACCCCCTCTCGACCAAAGACCGGGGGACGCTCAGGGACACACGGGGGCTGCTCCACTCGCCCCAGGCCGGCCTCTCTAGGTACCCAGGCGGGCACATTAGCGGCTGAGACCCCCTCTCGACCAAAGACCGGGGGACGCTCAGGGACACACGGGGGCTGCTCCACTCGCCCCAGGCCGGCCTCCCTGAGGCGGGCACATTAGCGGCTGAGACCCCCTCTCGAGCAAAGACCGGGGGACGCTCAGGGACACACGGGGGCTGCTCCACTCGCCCCAGGCCGGCCTCCCCAGGTACCCGGGCGGGCACATTAGCGGCTGAGACCCCCTCTCGACCAAAGACCGGGGGACGCTCAGGGACACACGGGGGCTGCTCCACTCGCCCCAGGCCGGCCTCCCTGAGGCGGGCACATTAGCGGCTGAGACCCCCTCTTGACCAAAGACCGGGGGACGCTCAGGGACACACGGGGGCTGCTCCACTCACCCCAGGCCGGCCTCTCTAGGTACCCGGGCGGGCACATTAGCGGCTGAGACCCCCTCTTGAGCGAGCAAACGGGGGGAACTCAGGGACACACGGGGGCTGCTCCACTCGCCCCAGGCCGGCCTCCCTGAGGCGGGCACATTAGCGGCTGAGACCCCCTCTCGACCAAAGACCGGGGGACGCTCAGGGACACACGGGGGCTGCTCCACTCGCCCCAGGCCGGCCTCTCTAGGTACCCAGGCGGGCACATTAGCGGCTGAGACCCCCTCTCGACCAAAGACCGGGGGACGCTCAGGGACACACGGGGGCTGCTCCACTCGCCCCAGGCCGGCCTCCCTGGGTACCCGGGCGGGCACATTAGCGGCTGAGACCCCCTCTCGACCAAAGACCGGGGGACGCTCAGGGACACACGGGGGCTGCTCCACTCGCCCCAGGCCGGCCTCCCTGAGGCGGGCACATTAGCGGCTGAGACCCCCTCTCGACCAAAGACCGGGGGACGCTCAGGGACACACGGGGGCTGCTCCACTCGCCCCAGGCCGGCCCCCACTGGTACCCGGGCGGCCATATTGGCGGCTGAGACCCCCTCTTCAGCAAACGTCAGGGGACACTCAGGGACACACGGGGGCTGCTCCACTCGCCCCAGGCCGGCCTCCCTGAGGCGGGCACATTAGCGGCTGAGACCCCCTCTCCACCAGAGACCGGGGGACGCTCGGGGACACACGGGGGCTGCTCCACTCGCCCCAGGCCGGACTCCCTGAGGCGGGCACATTAGCGGCTGAGACCCCCTCTCCACCAAAGACCGGGGGGCACTCGGGGACACACGGGGGCTGCTCCACTCGCCCCAGGCCGGCCTCCCTAGGTACCCAGGCGGGCACATTAGCGGCTGAGACCCCCTCTTCAGCAAACGCCAGGGGACACTCAGGGACACACGGGGGCTGCTCCACTCGCCCCAGGCCGGCCTCCCTAGGTACCCGGGCGGGCACATTAGCGGCTGAGACCCCCTCTTCAGCAAACGCCAGGGGACGCTCAGGGACACACGGGGGCTGCTCCACTCGCCCCAGGCCGGCCTCCCTAGGTACCCGGGCGGGCACATTAGCGGCTGAGACCCCCTCTTCAGCAAACGCCAGGGGACGCTCAGGGACACACGGGGGCTGCTCCACTCGCCCCAGGCCGGCCTCCCTAGGTACCCGGGCGGGCACATTAGCGGCTGAGACCCCCTCTTCAGCAAACGCCAGGGGACGCTCAGGGACACACGGGGGCTGCTCCACTCGCCCCAGGCCGGCCTCCCTAGGTACCCGGGCGGGCACATTAGCGGCTGAGACCCCCTCTCGACCAAAGACCGGGGGACGCTCAGGGACACACGGGGGCCGCTCCACTCACCCCCAGGCCGACCTCCAGGGCCTCCCTCCCGGCCCCTGGAGCAGCCAGCGCCCCCTCGCCGTCAACACTCTCTCCCCGTTGGGACTTTGAAACTTTTCTGACCGTGCAAGCTTCATCGGACGGCAAAGCGGGCAAGCTGCGGTCCGTGCCCGGCCTCCTGGGCATCCTGCCCGGGCACATCGGAGGCTCAGCCAGGGTCTTGAGCCACTGCTGGCAGGTGCACTTTGGGGGCCCTCCGCAGCCGCCCCGGGCCACCCCTGCAGCCAGCACACTGCTGCCAACAGCCCGCCGCTCTCCGTCACCAGCCAGCCCCTCTGCACACATCTGCCGGGGGTGCTTTTTTTTGGAGAAATACTGTCACTTTGTCAAAGACCGCACACCGCTCGTTCCCTTATACCCCGACAAGGTGTTCGTGCTGACGTTTTGCGAGGCCTTATTTTACCGCCGTCGGCGCTATCAGGGGAAACGGGCCCGCTCCTTCCGCCCTCCTGGAACCCTGGCTCGGCCCGGAGCGACCAGGATTACCCTCATACCGGTTCTCGCCACCTGCATCGACACTCGGCTCTGCCCCGGCCGCCGCAGCTCTCGCCGGCCCGGCCGGGTCCGCACCCCTGGCCGGCACGCCTGGAGCGTTTGGACTTTGTCGTTTTTTTCTCCAAGAGTCGCCTCTGGCACATGCCATGGACTTCAGCAGGGGCTGCTCCCCGCCCCCTGGGTGTCCTGCCCGGGCACATCGGAGGCTCAGCCTGGGTCTTCAGCCCCTACTGGTAGGTGCACTCAGGGGGCCCTCCGCAGCCGCCCGGGGCCCACCCCTGCAGCCAGCACACGGCTGCCAGCAGCCACCACACAGCTGCCAACAGCCCGCTCTCCATCGCCCACCAGCCCATTGCATACATCTGCTGGGGGTGCTTTTTTGCCTCCCCCCGTTTTGGCCTATGGGGAAAAGCCAAGGGGGGAAACTCCAGAGTCATGCCGACCTCCTGGAACCCCAGCTCGGCCTGGAGCTACTGGTTTGCCCCCTTCCAGGTTCTCAGGACATGCATCGACACTCGGCTCAGCCCCGGCAGCCGCAGCACCCGCCGGCCCGGCCAGCCCGGTCCGCCACCCCTGGCCAGCGCCTGGAGCGTTTGGACTTTGTCGTTTTTTCAAAGACTCATCTCTGCCAACTGCCCTGGGCATCAGCAGTGGCTGCCGCGGGCCGTGCACGGCCTCCTGGGGGGGTCCCGCCTGCCCGCGCAGGCAGCTAGGACAGGGTTCTCAGCAAGGGCTTGGAGGCACTCTCAGGGGGGCCTCCGCAGCCCCCCAAGGTGGCTTCGTACACCTCTTGAACGTGGCGCCCGGCCGCTCGGAGAGCGGGGTCTGCCCGGGCAGCCAGCCAGCCTGTCGGCCCCGCGGCCTGGGCAGGCGGAGTGGGGACACTTGCGCTCGATGACTCTGCTCCCAGGGAGGTGGCAGAGGGGCGGCCGCGGTGCTTTGACTTTGAGCGGTCCCCACTCCTCAGCACATTGAGAAATAGTCACTTGGTCAGAGACCGCACACTGCTCGTTCCCTTATATGCAAAAAAGGTGTTCGTCCTGACGTTTTGCGAGGCCTTAATTTACCGTCGTCGGCGCTATCAGGGGAAACAGGCCCGCTCCTTCCGCCTTCCTGGAACCGTGGCTCGGCCCGGAGCGACCAGGTTTACCCCCATACCGGTTCTCACGACATGCGTCGACACTCGGCTCAGCCCCGGCAGCCGCAGCTCCCGCCGGCCCAGCCAGCCGGGTCCGCCACCCTGGCCGGCACGCCTGGAGCGTTTGGACTTTGTCGTTTTTTCAAAGACTCATCTCTGCCAACGACTTCAGCAGGGGCTGCCACCTGCTGTTCCCCGCCAATGGGTGTCCTGACCTGCAACACCGGAGGCTCAGGCAGGGTCAAGAGCAACTGCTGGTAGGTGGACTCAGGGGGCCCTCCGCAGCCGCCCCGGGCCACCCCTCCAGCCAGCACACTCCTGCCAACAGCCCGCTCTCCATCACCCCCCAGCCCCTCTGCATACATCTGCTGGGGGTGCTTTTTTGACTTCCCCCATTTTGGCCTATGGGGAAAAGCCAGGGGGACAATCTCCAGAGTCCTGCCGACCTCCTGGAACTCAAGCCCGGCCTGGGGCCACCGGTCTGTCCCCTTCCCGGTTCTCAGGGATTTTTGGACTTGTGATTTTCGTGATTCGTCTCTTCAAACTTTGTTGGACTACAATGGGGGGCGACCGGCGGTCCGTGCCCAGCCTCCAGGGTGTCCTGCCCTGCAACACCAGAGGCTCGGGCGGGGTCTTGACCGACTACTGTTGGGTGCTCCTAGGGGGCCCTTCCGCACCCCCAGGCCCACCTCCAGGGCCTCCCTCCCGGCCCCTGGAGCAGCCAGCGCCCCCTCGCCGTCAACGCTCTCTCCCCGTTGGGACTTTGAAACTTTTCTGACCGTGCAAGCTTCGTCAAACGGCAAGGGGGCAGCCGGCGTTCTGTGCCCGGCCTCCTGGGGTCCTGCCGGGGCACATCGGAGGCTCAGGCTGGGTGTTGAGTCACTACTGGCAGGTGCACTCAGGGGGCCCTCCGCAGACGCCCATGCACACCTCTGCAGCCTGCACACTGCTGCCAACAGCCCGCTCCCCGTCACCAGCCAGCCCCTCTGCATACATCTGCTGGGGGTGCTTTTTTGACTTCCCCCATTTTGGCTTATGAGGAAAAGCCAGGGGGAAAACCTCCAGAGTCAGGCCGACCTCCTGGAACTCCGGCCCGGCCCGGAACTACTGGTTTGCCCCCTTCCCGGTTCTCAGGACATGCATCGACACTCGGCTCTTCCCCAGCCGCCGCAGCTCCCGTCGGCCCGGACAGCCGGGTCCGCCCCCCTGACCGGCGCCTGGAGCGTTTGGACTTTGTCATTTTTTTTTCAAAGACTCATGCCTGCCAACGACTTCAGCAGGGGCTGCCACCTGCTGTTCCCCGCCAATGAGTGTCCTGACCTGCAACACAGGAGGCTCAGGCAGGGTCAAGAGCAACTGCTGGTAGGTGCACTCAGGGGGCCCTCTGCAGCCGCCCAGGCCACCCCTGCAGCCAGCACACTCCTGCCAACAGCCCGCTCCCCGTCACCAGCCAGCCCCTTCTGCATACATCTGCCGGGGGTGATTTTTTGCCTCCCCCCGTTTTGGCCTATGGGGAAAAGCCAGGGGGAAAACCTCCAGAGTCAGGCCGACCTCCTGGAACTCCAACCCGGACTGGAGCCACCGGTTTGTCCCCTTCCCGGTTCTCAGGACATGCATCGACACTCGGCTCAGCCCCGGCAGCCGCAGCCCCCGTCGGCCGGGCCAGCCGGGTCCACCACCCTGCCCGGCGCCTGGAGCGTTTGGACTTTGTCATTTTCATGACTTGTCTCCTCAAACTTTGTTCGACTGCAAGGGGGGGCTGCCGCAGTCCGTGCCCAGCCTCCAGGGGTCGCCCCCGGAGCAGCCAGCACCCCCATCGCCGTCAACACTCTCTCCCCGTTGGGACTTTGAAACTTTTCTGACCGTGCAAGCTTCATCCAACGGCAAGGGGACAACCGGCGTTCTGTGCCCAGCCTCCTGGGGTCCTGCCGGGGGACATCGGAGGCTCAGCCAGGGTTTTGAGCCACTGCTGGCAGGTGCACTCAGGGGGCCCTCCGCAGCCGCCCAGGCCCACCCCTGCAGCCAGCACACTGCTGCCAGCAGCCACCACACAGCTGCCAACAGCCCGCTCTCCATCACCCCCCAGCCCATTGCATACATCTGCTGGGGGTGCTTTTTTGACTTCCCCCCTTTTGGCCTATGGGGAAAAGCCAGGGGGAAAACCTCCAGAGTCAGGCCGACCTCCTGGAACTCCAACCCGGCCTGGAGCCACCGGTTTGTCCCCTTCCCGGTTCTCAGGACATGCATTGACACTCGGCTCAGCCCCGGCAGCCGCGGCCCCCGCCGGCCCGGCCAGCCGGGTCCGCCCCCCTGCCCGGCGCCTGGAGCAGTTTGGACTTTGTCGTTTTTTCTCCAAGGCTCGCCTCTGGCACATGCTATGGACTTCAGCGGGGGCTGCTCCCCGCCTCCTGGGTGTCCTGCCCGGGCACATCGGAGGCTCAGCCTGGGTCTTGGGCCCCTACTGGTAGGTGCACTTTGGGGGCCCTCCGCAGCCGCCCAGGCCCACCCCTGCAGCCACCACACAGCTGCCAAAAGCCCGCTCTCCATCACCCGCCAGCCCCTCTGCATACATCTGCTGGGGGTGCTTTTTTCCCTCCCCCCGTTTTGGCCTATGGGGAAAAGCCAGGGGGAAAACCTCCAGAGTCCTGCCGACCTCCTGGAACTCCAGCCCGGCCTGGAGCCACCGGTTTGTCCCCTTCCCGGTTCTCAGGACATGCATTGACACTCGGCTCTTCCCCAGCCGCCGCAGCTCCCGCCGGCCCAGCCAGCCGGGTACGCCCCCCTGTCCGGCGCCTGGAGCGTTTGGACTTTGTCATTTTCATGACTTGTCTCCTCGAACTTTGTTCAACTGCAAGGGGGTGTGCCGCGGTCCGTGCCCAGCCTCCAGGGGTTGCCCCCGGCCCCTGGAGCAGCCAGCACCCCCTCGCCCTCAACACTCTCTCCCCGTTGGGACTTTGAAACTTTTCTGACGGTGCAAGCTTCATCAAACGGCAAGGGGGCAGGCTGCGGTCTGTGCCCGGCCTCCAGGGGTCCTGCCCGGGGACATCGGAGGCTCAGCCAGGGCTTTGAGCCACTGCTGGCAGGTGCACTCAGGGGGCCCTCCGCAGCCGCCCAGGCCCACCCCTGCAGCCAGCACACGGCTGCCAACAGCCCGCTCTCCATCACCCCCCAGCCCCTCTGCATACATCTGCTGGGGGTGCTTTTTTGACTTCCCCCATTGTGGCCAATGGGACAATGCCAAGGGGAAAACCTCCAGAGTCCTGCCGACCTCCTGGAACTCCAACCCGGCCTGGAGCCACCGGTTTGTCCCCTTCCCGGTTCTCAGGACATGCATTGACACTCGGCTCAGCCCCGGCAGCCGCAGCCCCCGCCAGCCCGGCCAGCCGGGTCCGCCCCCCTGGCCTGCACGCCTGGAGCGTTTGGACTTTGTCATTTTCATGACTCGTCTCCTCAAACTTTGTTCAACTGCAAGGGGGGCTGCCACGGCTGTTCCCCGCCCCCTGGGTGTCCTTCCCTGCAACACCGGAGGCTCAGGCAGGGTCTTGAGCAACTTCTGTTGGGTGCTCTCAGGGGGCCCCTCCGCACCCGCAGGCCCACCTCCAGGGCCTCCAGCCCGGCCCCACTGGCAGCCAGCACCCCCTCGCCGTCAACCCTCTCTCCCCGTTGGGACTTTGAAACTTTTTCCGACCGTGCAAGCTTCGTCAAACGGCAAGGGGGCAAGCGGCGGTCTGTGCCCGGCCTCCTGGGCGTCCTGCCCGGGGACATCGGAGGCTCAGGCTGGGTCTTGAGCCACCACTGGTAGGTGCGCTTTGGGGGCCCTCCGCAGCCGCCCCGGGCCACCCCTGCAGCCAGCGCACTGCTGCCAACAGCCCGCTCTCCGTCACCAGCCAGCCCCGTCTGCACGCATCTGCCGGGGGTGCTTTTTTTTGGAGAAATACTGTCACTTTGTCAAAGACCGCACACCGCTCGTTCCCTTATACCCCGACAAGGTGTTCGCGCTGACGTTTTGCGAGGCCTTATTTTACCGCCGTCGGCGCTATCAGGGGAAACAGGCCCGCTCCTTCCGCCTTCGTGGAACCGTGGCTCGGCCCGGAGCGACCAGGATTACCCTCATACCGGTTCTCACGACATGCATCGACACTCGGCTCAGCCCCTGCATCCGCAGCTCCCGCCGGCCCGGCCAGCCGGGTCTGCCCCCCCTGGCCGGCGCCTGGAGCGTTTGGACTTTGTCGTTTTTTCTCCAAGACTCGCCTCTGCCAACTGCCAAGGACTTCAGCAGGGGCTGCCACGGCTGTTCCCCGCCTCCTGGGGTTCATGCCCGGGCACATCGGAGGCTCAGGCAGGGTCTTGAGCAACTACTGTTGGGTGCTCTCAGGGGGGCCCCTCCACACCCCCAGGCCGACCTCCAGGGGCTGCCCCCGGACCCTGGAGCAGCCTGCACCCCCCTCGCCGTCAACACTCTCCCCCCGTTGGGACTTTGAAACTTTTTCTGACCGTGCGAGCTTCGTCAAACGGCAAGGGGGCAAGCGGCGGGCTCTGCCCGGCCTCCTGGGGTCCTGCCCGGGGACATCGGAGGCTCAGCCAGGGTGTTGAGCCACTGCTGGCAGGTGCACTCAGGGGGCCCTCCGCAGCCGCCCATGCACACCTCTGCAGCCAGCACACTGCTGCCAACAGCCCGCTCTCCATCACCCGCCAGCCCCTCTGCATACATCTGCTGGGGGTGCTTTTTTGGCTTCCCCCATTTTGGCCAATGGGAAAATGCCAGGGGGGAAACCTCCAGAGTCAGGCCGACCTCCTGGAACTCCAACCCGGCCTGGAGCCACCGGTTTGTCCCCTTCCCGGTTCTCAGGACCTGCATTGACACTCGGCTCAGCCCCGGCCGCCGCAGCTCCCGCCAGCCCGGCCAGCCGGGTCCGCACCCCTGGCCGGCTCGCCTGGAGCGTTTGGACTTTGTCATTTTCATGACTTGTCTCCTCAAACTTTGTTCGACTGCAAGGGGGGCTGCCGCAGTCCGGGCCCAGCCTCCAGCGGTTGCCCCCGGCCGCTGGAGCTGCCAGCACCCCCTCGCCGTCAACACTCTCTCCCCGTTGGGACTTTGAAACTTTTCTGACCGTACAAGCTTCGTCAAACGGCAATGGGGGGCAACCGGCGTTCTGTGCCCGGCCTCCTGGGGTCCTGGCCGGGCACATCGGAGGCTCAGCCTGGGTTTTCAGCCACCACGGGCAGGTGCACTCAGGGGGCCCACCGCAGCCGCCCAGGCCCACCCCTGCAGCCACCACACAGCTGCCAACAGCCCGCTCTCCGTCACCCCCCAGCCCCTTCTGCATACATCTGCCGGGGGTGCTTTTTTGACTTCCCCCCTTTTGGCCTATGGGGAAAAGCCAGGGGGAAAACCTCCAGAGTCAGGCCGACCTTCTGGAACTCCAGCTCGGACTGGAGCCACCGGTTTGTCCCCTTCCCGGTTCTCAGGAGATGCATCGACACTCGGCTCAGCCCCGGCAGCCGCAGCACCCGCCGGCCAGGCCAGCCACGTCCGCCCCCCTGGCCGGCGCCTGGAGCGTTTGGACTTTGTCGTTTTTTTCCCCAAGACTCGCCTCTGCCAACTGCCAAGGACTTCAGCAGGGGCTGCCACGGCTGTTCCCCGCCTCCTGGGGTTCATGCCCGGGCACACCGGAGGCTCAGGCAGGGTCTTGAGCAACTGCTGTTGGGTGCTCTCAGGGGGCCCCTCCACACCCCGAAGGCCGACCTCCAGGGGCTCCAGCCCGGCCCCAGGGGCAGCCAGCACCCCTTCGCCGTCAACACTCTCCCCCCGTTGGGACTTTGAAACTTTTCTGACCGTGCGAGCTTCATCGGACGGGAAGGGGGCGACCTGCGGGCTCTGCCCGGCCTCCCGGGGTCCCTGCCCGGGCCCCGTGGGAGGTACAGGCAGGGTTTCTCACCTACTACCCGTAGGCACTCTCAGGGGGCCCTCCGCGCCCTCAGGCCGCCCTCCCCGGGCTTCCCCCGGGTCCGCGGAGCAGCCCGCCACCCCTCGCCGCACTGTCTCTCGCCCCCCGTCGGGACTTTGAAACTTTTCCCCCCGTGCAAACCTCACCGGGGGGCAGAGGGAGAGACCTGCGGGCCGTGCCCGGCCTCCCGGGACTCCCTCCGGGCAGCGCGGGCGGCTCGGACGGGGTTTTCAGCGAGTGCTGGGGGGGGTGTCTTCGGGGGCCCCCCGCGGGCCCCCCGGGGCACCCGCGCGGGGTGGCCCCTGCTGCCAGGCACCCACTCCCTATCGACCATCCAGCCCCCCTACATACATCTGGCGGGGGTGCTTTTTTGAGTTCCCCCATTTTGGCAACTTGGCACCTCCTATGGGGAAACCGGCAAAATCATGCCGACCTCCTGGAACTCCGGCTCGGCCTGGAGCCGCCGGTTTGTCCCCTTCCCGGTTCTCAGGCATTTTCGGACTTTGTCATTTTTTCAGCACTCTGTCAATGCGGCCAGCGGGAGCTGCCGCGGTCTGTGCCCAGGCACCAGGCTCTCCAAACGGACGCCGGCGGAGGGTCAGGGGGTGTCTCGGCCAGATACTGAAAAACACTCAGGGGGTGCCCAGGCACCAGGCACTCCAAACGGACACCGTCGGAGGGTCAGGGGGTGTCTCAGCCAGATACTGAAAAACACTCAGGGGCGCCCGGAGGCTGCACAGGGCCACCCCAGGCCGCTCCCCCGGGCACCCGGGCGGCCATATTGGCGGCTGAGACCCCCTCTTCAGCGAACGCCAGGGGGCGCTCAGGGGCGCACGGGGGCTGCTCAACTCGCCCCAGGCCGGCCTCCCTGAGGCGGGCACATTAGCGGCTGAGACCCCCTCTCCACCAATGACCGGGGGACGCTCAGGGACACCCGGGGGCTGCTCCACTCGCCCCAGGCGGGCACATTAGCGGCCGAGACCCCCTCTCCACCAGAGACCGGGGGGCGCTCAGGGACACACGGGGGCTGCTCCACTCGCCCCAGGCCGGCCTCCCTGAGGCGGGCACATTAGCGGCTGAGACCCCCTCTCCACCAAAGACCGGGGGACGCTCAGGGACACACGGGGGCTGCTCCACTCGCCCCAGGCCGGCCTCTCTAGGTACCCAGGCGGGCACATTAGCGGCTGAGACCCCCTCTCGACCAAAGACCGGGGGACGCTCAGGGACACACGGGGGCTGCTCCACTCGCCCCAGGCCGGCCTCCCTGAGGCGGGCACATTAGCGGCTGAGACCCCCTCTCCACCAAAGACCGGGGGGCGCTCAGGGACACACGGGGGCTGCTCCACTCGCCCCAGGCCGGCCTCCCTGAGGCGGGCACATTAGCGGCTGAGACCCCCTCTTGACCAAAGACCGGGGGACGCTCAGGGACACACGGGGGCTGCTCCACTCACCCCAGGCCGGCCTCCCTAGGTACCCAGGCGGGCACATTAGCGGCTGAGACCCCCTCTTGAGCGAGCAACGGGGGGAACTCAGGGACACACGGGGGCTGCTCCACTCGCCCCAGGCCGGCCTCCCTGAGGCGGGCACATTAGCGGCTGAGACCCCCTCTCGACCAAAGACCGGGGGACGCTCAGGGACACACGGGGGCTGCTCCACTCGCCCCAGGCCGGCCTCTCTAGGTACCCAGGCGGGCACATTAGCGGCTGAGACCCCCTCTCGACCAAAGACCGGGGGGCGCTCAGGGACACACGGGGGCTGCTCCACTCGCCCCAGGCCGGACTCCCTGAGGCGGGCACATTAGCGGCTGAGACCCCCTCTCCACCAAAGACCGGGGGGCGCTCAGGGACACACGGGGGCTGCTCCACTCGCCCCAGGCCGGCCTCCCTGAGGCGGGCACATTAGCGGCTGAGACCCCCTCTCGAGCAAAGACCGGGGGACGCTCAGGGACACACGGGGGCTGCTCCACTCGCCCCAGGCCGGCCTCCCCAGGTACCCGGGCGGGCACATTAGCGGCTGAGACCCCCTCTCGACCAAAGACCGGGGGACGCTCAGGGACACACGGGGGCTGCTCCACTCGCCCCAGGCCGGCCTCCCTGAGGCGGGCACATTAGCGGCTGAGACCCCCTCTCCACCAGAGACCGGGGGGCACTCAGGGACACACGGGGGCTGCTCCACTCGCCCCAGGCCGGCCTCTCTAGGTACCCAGGTGGGCACATTAGCGGCTGAGACCCCCTCTCGACCAAAGACCGGGGGGCGCTCAGGGACACACGGGGGCTGCTCCACTCGCCCCAGGCCGGCCTCCCTGAGGCGGGCACATTAGCGGCTGAGACCCCCTCTCCACCAGAGACCGGGGGGCACTCAGGGACACACGGGGGCTGCTCCACTCGCCCCAGGCCGGCCTCTCTAGGTACCCAGGCGGGCACATTAGCGGCTGAGACCCCCTCTCGACCAAAGACCGGGGGACGCTCAGGGACACACGGGGGCTGCTCCACTCGCCCCAGGCCGGCCTCTCTAGGTACCCAGGCGGGCACATTAGCGGCTGAGACCCCCTCTCGACCAAAGACCGGGGGACGCTCAGGGACACACGGGGGCTGCTCCACTCGCCCCAGGCCGGCCTCCCTGAGGCGGGCACATTAGCGGCTGAGACCCCCTCTCGAGCAAAGACCGGGGGACGCTCAGGGACACACGGGGGCTGCTCCACTCGCCCCAGGCCGGCCTCCCCAGGTACCCGGGCGGGCACATTAGCGGCTGAGACCCCCTCTCGACCAAAGACCGGGGGACGCTCAGGGACACACGGGGGCTGCTCCACTCGCCCCAGGCCGGCCTCCCTGAGGCGGGCACATTAGCGGCTGAGACCCCCTCTTGACCAAAGACCGGGGGACGCTCAGGGACACACGGGGGCTGCTCCACTCACCCCAGGCCGGCCTCTCTAGGTACCCGGGCGGGCACATTAGCGGCTGAGACCCCCTCTTGAGCGAGCAAACGGGGGGAACTCAGGGACACACGGGGGCTGCTCCACTCGCCCCAGGCCGGCCTCCCTGAGGCGGGCACATTAGCGGCTGAGACCCCCTCTCGACCAAAGACCGGGGGACGCTCAGGGACACACGGGGGCTGCTCCACTCGCCCCAGGCCGGCCTCTCTAGGTACCCAGGCGGGCACATTAGCGGCTGAGACCCCCTCTCGACCAAAGACCGGGGGACGCTCAGGGACACACGGGGGCTGCTCCACTCGCCCCAGGCCGGCCTCCCTGGGTACCCGGGCGGGCACATTAGCGGCTGAGACCCCCTCTCGACCAAAGACCGGGGGACGCTCAGGGACACACGGGGGCTGCTCCACTCGCCCCAGGCCGGCCTCCCTGAGGCGGGCACATTAGCGGCTGAGACCCCCTCTCGACCAAAGACCGGGGGACGCTCAGGGACACACGGGGGCTGCTCCACTCGCCCCAGGCCGGCCCCCACTGGTACCCGGGCGGCCATATTGGCGGCTGAGACCCCCTCTTCAGCAAACGTCAGGGGACACTCAGGGACACACGGGGGCTGCTCCACTCGCCCCAGGCCGGCCTCCCTGAGGCGGGCACATTAGCGGCTGAGACCCCCTCTCCACCAGAGACCGGGGGACGCTCGGGGACACACGGGGGCTGCTCCACTCGCCCCAGGCCGGACTCCCTGAGGCGGGCACATTAGCGGCTGAGACCCCCTCTCCACCAAAGACCGGGGGGCACTCGGGGACACACGGGGGCTGCTCCACTCGCCCCAGGCCGGCCTCCCTAGGTACCCAGGCGGGCACATTAGCGGCTGAGACCCCCTCTTCAGCAAACGCCAGGGGACACTCAGGGACACACGGGGGCTGCTCCACTCGCCCCAGGCCGGCCTCCCTAGGTACCCGGGCGGGCACATTAGCGGCTGAGACCCCCTCTTCAGCAAACGCCAGGGGACGCTCAGGGACACACGGGGGCTGCTCCACTCGCCCCAGGCCGGCCTCCCTAGGTACCCGGGCGGGCACATTAGCGGCTGAGACCCCCTCTTCAGCAAACGCCAGGGGACGCTCAGGGACACACGGGGGCTGCTCCACTCGCCCCAGGCCGGCCTCCCTAGGTACCCGGGCGGGCACATTAGCGGCTGAGACCCCCTCTTCAGCAAACGCCAGGGGACGCTCAGGGACACACGGGGGCTGCTCCACTCGCCCCAGGCCGGCCTCCCTAGGTACCCGGGCGGGCACATTAGCGGCTGAGACCCCCTCTCGACCAAAGACCGGGGGACGCTCAGGGACACACGGGGGCCGCTCCACTCACCCCCAGGCCGACCTCCAGGGCCTCCCTCCCGGCCCCTGGAGCAGCCAGCGCCCCCTCGCCGTCAACACTCTCTCCCCGTTGGGACTTTGAAACTTTTCTGACCGTGCAAGCTTCATCGGACGGCAAAGCGGGCAAGCTGCGGTCCGTGCCCGGCCTCCTGGGCATCCTGCCCGGGCACATCGGAGGCTCAGCCAGGGTCTTGAGCCACTGCTGGCAGGTGCACTTTGGGGGCCCTCCGCAGCCGCCCCGGGCCACCCCTGCAGCCAGCACACTGCTGCCAACAGCCCGCCGCTCTCCGTCACCAGCCAGCCCCTCTGCACACATCTGCCGGGGGTGCTTTTTTTTGGAGAAATACTGTCACTTTGTCAAAGACCGCACACCGCTCGTTCCCTTATACCCCGACAAGGTGTTCGTGCTGACGTTTTGCGAGGCCTTATTTTACCGCCGTCGGCGCTATCAGGGGAAACGGGCCCGCTCCTTCCGCCCTCCTGGAACCCTGGCTCGGCCCGGAGCGACCAGGATTACCCTCATACCGGTTCTCGCCACCTGCATCGACACTCGGCTCTGCCCCGGCCGCCGCAGCTCTCGCCGGCCCGGCCGGGTCCGCACCCCTGGCCGGCACGCCTGGAGCGTTTGGACTTTGTCGTTTTTTTCTCCAAGAGTCGCCTCTGGCACATGCCATGGACTTCAGCAGGGGCTGCTCCCCGCCCCCTGGGTGTCCTGCCCGGGCACATCGGAGGCTCAGCCTGGGTCTTCAGCCCCTACTGGTAGGTGCACTCAGGGGGCCCTCCGCAGCCGCCCGGGGCCCACCCCTGCAGCCAGCACACGGCTGCCAGCAGCCACCACACAGCTGCCAACAGCCCGCTCTCCATCGCCCACCAGCCCATTGCATACATCTGCTGGGGGTGCTTTTTTGCCTCCCCCCGTTTTGGCCTATGGGGAAAAGCCAAGGGGGGAAACTCCAGAGTCATGCCGACCTCCTGGAACCCCAGCTCGGCCTGGAGCTACTGGTTTGCCCCCTTCCAGGTTCTCAGGACATGCATCGACACTCGGCTCAGCCCCGGCAGCCGCAGCACCCGCCGGCCCGGCCAGCCCGGTCCGCCACCCCTGGCCAGCGCCTGGAGCGTTTGGACTTTGTCGTTTTTTCTCAAAGACCCATCTCTGCCAACTGCCGTGGGCTTCAGCGGGGGCTGCTCCCCGCCTCCTGGGTGTCCTGCCCGGGCACATCGGAGGGTCAGCCTGGGTCTTGAGCTACTGCTGGTAGGTGCGCTTTGGGGGCCCTCGGCAGCCGCCCAGGCCCACCCCTGCAGCCAGCACACGGCTGCCAGCAGCCACCACACAGCTGCCAACAGCCCGCTCTCCGTCACCCTCCAGCCCCTTCTGCATACATCTGCCGGGGGTGCTTTTTTGACTTCCCCCCTTTTGGCCTATGGGGAAAAGCTAAGGGGAAAACCTCCAGAGTCAGGCCGACCTCCTGGAACTCCCACCCGGCCTGGAGCCACAGGTTTGTCCCCTTCCCGGTTCTCAGGACATGCATTGACACCCAGACCTTCCCCGGCAGCCGCAGCTCCCGCCGGCCCGGCCAGCCGGGTCCGCCCCCCTGGCCAGCGCCTGGAGCGTTTGGACTTTGTCGTTTTTTTCAAAGACTCATCTCTGCCAACTGCCGTGGGCTTCAGCGGGGGCTGCTCCCCGCCTCCTGGGTGTCCTGCCCGGGCACATCGGAGGCTCAGGCAATGTCTTGAGCCACCGCTGGCAGGTGCACTCAGGGGGCCCTCCGCAGCCGCCCAGGCCCACCCCTGCAGCCAGCACACGGCTGCCAGCAGCCACCACACAGCTGCCAACAGCCCGCTCTCCGTCACCCCCCAGCCCAACTCTGCATACATCTGGCGGGGGTGCTTTTTTGACTTCCCCCCTTTTGGCCTATGGGGAAAAGCCAGGGGGGAAACCTCCAGAGTCAGGCCGACCTCCTGGAACTCCAACCCGGCCTGGAGCCACAGGTTTGTCCCCTTCCCGGTTCTCAGGACAAGCATAGACACTCGGCTCAGCCCCGGCCGCCGCAGCCCCCGCCGGCCCGGCCAGCCCGGTCCGCACCCCTGGCCAGCGCCTGGAGCGTTTGGACTTTGTCGTTTTTTTCTCCAAGAGTCGCCTCTGGCACATGCCATGGACTTCAGCAGGGGCTGCTCCCCGCCCCCTGGGTGTCCTGCCCGGGCACATCGGAGGCTCAGCCTGGGTCTTCAGCCCCTACTGGTAGGTGCACTCAGGGGGCCCTCCGCAGCCGCCCGGGGCCCACCCCTGCAGCCAGCACACGGCTGCCAGCAGCCACCACACAGCTGCCAACAGCCCACTATCCATCACCCACCAGCCCCTCTGCATACATCTGCTGGTGGTGCTTTTTTGACTTCCCCCCTTTTGGCCTATGGGGAAATGCCAAGGGGAAAACCTCCAGAGTCATGCCGACCTCCTGGAACTCCAGCCCGGCCTCGAGCCACCGGTTTGTCCCCTTCCCGGTTCTCAGGACATGCATAGGCACTCGGCTCAGCCCCGGCAGCCGCAGCTCCCGCCGGCCAGGCCAGCCACGTCCGCCCCCCTGGCCGGCTCGCCTGGAGCGTTTGGACTTTGTCGTTTTTTTCTCCAAGACTCGCCTCTGCCAACTGCCAAGGACTTCAGCGGGGGCTGCTCCCCGCCTCCTGGGTGTCCTGCCCGGGCACATCGGAGGCTCAGCCTGGGTCATCAGCCCCTACTGGTAGGTGCACTCAGGGGGCCCTCCGCAGCCGCCCGGGGCCCACCCCTGCAGCCAGCACACGGCTGCCAGCAGCCACCACACAGCTGCCAACAGCCCGCTTTCCGTCACCCTCCAGCCCCTTCTGCATACATCTGCCGGGGGTGCTTTTTTGACTTCCCCCCTTTTGGCATATGGGGAAAAGCTAAGGGGAAAACCTCCAGAGTCAGGCCGACCTCCTGGAACTCCCACCCGGCCTGGAGACACAGGTGTGTCCCCTTCCCGGTTCTCACGACATGCATCGACACTCGGCTCAGCCCCGGCAGCCGCAGCTCCCGCCGGCCCGGCCAGCCCGGTCCGCCACCCTGCCCGGCGCCTGGAGCGTTTGGACTTTGTCGTTTTTTCTCCAAGGCTCGCCTCTGCCAACTGCCCTGGGCTTCAGCGGGGGCTGCTCCCCGCCTCCTGGGGGTCCTGCCCGGGCACATCGGAGTCTCAGGCAATGTCTTGAGCCACCGCTGGTAGCTGCACTCAGGGGGCCCTCCGCAGCCGCCCAGGCCCACCCCTGCAGCCAGCACACGGCTGCCAGCAGCCACCACGCAGCTGCCAACAGCCCGCTCTCCGTCACCCCCCAGCCCCTCCTGCATACATCTGCCGGGGGTGCTTTTTTGACTTCCCCCCTTTTGGCCTATGGGGAAATGCTAAGGGGAAAACCTCCAGAGTCAGGCCGACCTCCTGGAACTCCAACCCGGCCTGGAGCCACCGGTTTGTCCCCTTCCCGGTTCTCACGACATGCATTGACACTCGGCTCAGCCCCGGCCGCCGCAGCCCCCGCCGGCCCGGCCAGCCCGGTCCGCACCCCTGGCCGGCACGCCTGGAGCGTTTGGACTTTGTCGTTTTTTTCAAAGACTCATCTCTGCCAACTGCCGTGGGCTTCAGCGGGGGCTGCTCCCCGCCTCCCGGGTGTCCTGCCCGGGCACATCGGAGGCTCAGGCAATGTCTTGAGCCACCGCTGGTAGCTGCGCTTTGGGGGCCCTCGGCAGCCGCCCAGGCCCACCCCTGCAGCCAGCACACGGCTGCCAGCAGCCACCACACAGCTGCCAACAGCCCGCTCTCCGTCACCCCCCAGCCCCTCCTGCATACATCTGCTGGGGGTGCTTTTTTGACTTCCCCCCTTTTGGCCTATGGGGAAATGCCAGGGGGAAAACCTCCAGAGTCAGGCCGACCTCCTGGAACTCCAACCCGGCCTGGAGCCACAGGTCTGTCCCCATCCCGGTTCTCAGGACATGCATAGACAGTCGGCTCAGCCCCAGCAGCCGCAGCCCCCTCCGGCCCGGCCAGCCCGGTCCGCACCCCTGGCCAGCGCCTGGAGCGTTTGGACTTTGTCGTTTTTTTCAAAGACTCATCTCTGCCAACTGCCGTGGGCTTCAGCGGGGGTGTCTGCTCCCCGCCTCCTGGGTGTCCTGCCCGGGCACATCGGAGGGTCAGCCTGGGTCTTGAGCCCCTACTGGTAGGTGCACTCTGAAGGCGCCCTCCGCAGCCGCCCAGGCCCACCCCTGCAGCCACCACACAGCTGCCAACAGCCCGCTCCCCGTCAACCCCCAGCCCCTCCGCATACATCTGCTGGGGGTGCTTTTTTGACTTCCCCCGTTTTGGCCTATGGGGAAATGCTAAGGGGAAAACCTCCAGAGTCAGGCCGACCTCCTGGAACTCCAACCCGGCCTCGAGCCACCGGTTTGTCCCCTTCCCGGTTCTCACGACATGCATCGACACTCGGCTCAGCCCCGGCAGCC
>NW_027102414.1:57500-75000 GCF_035609145.1 Eleutherodactylus coqui
TCGGACGGCCAGGGGTGGAAGGGCTCCACCTCAAGGTGGCTTCGTACACCTCTTGAACGTTGGGGCCCGGCCGCTCGGAGAGCGGGGTCTACCCGGGCAGACAGCCTGCTGGCCCCGCGGCCTGGACAGGCGGAGCGGGGAACCTTGCGCTCGGGGGCTCTGCTCGGCCCAGAGAGTGGGGTGCGGGGCGCCGTCGCCTCGCTGGAACCAGGGGCGTCGTGCCATTCGCGCGCGCGCGCCTAGCCGCCGCCAGAACAGGCCGGAAAGGATGAGCTTCATACGGATCTAAGCCGTTGCCCAAACTACCTCTGGCCCCTGTGACCGACACAGCCGTGGCACGCGCTTTCCTACGACACTCGACCGCCGGGCTCCCTCGGCCTGGGAGGCACTCTCGGGGCGGGGGGCACCGCAGCCCCCCCAAAGGTGGCTTCGTACACCTCTTGAACGTGGCGCCCGGCCGCTCGGAGAGCGGGGTCTACCCGGGCAGACAGCCTGTCGGCCCCGCGGCCTGGACAGGCGGAGCGGGGAAAAGCCTAGGCTACCGGCGGGCGGGATCGACCGGGAAGCCGCCGTGGGGGAACACAAGTTGGACGCCTCGCGCCGTCGCGGACCACCGTCCTCCGTCTCTCGGGAAGGGGGGGCCGCCCGAGGCGCACGGGCCTCGGACGGCCAGGGGTGGAAGGGCTCCACCCCGAGGTGGCTTCGTACACCTCTTGAACGTTGGGGCCCGGCCGCTCAGTGAGAACAGGGTCTACCCGGGCAGACAGCCTGTCGGCCCCGCGGCCTGGACAGGCAGAGTGGGGAAAAGCCTAGGCTACCGGGCGGGATCGACCGGATAGCCGCCGTGGGGGAACACAAGTTGGACGCCTCGCGCCGTCGCGGACCACCGTCCTCCGTCTCTCTCCCTCTCTCGGGAAGGGGGGCCGCCCGAGGCGCACGGGCCTCGGACGGCCAGGGGTGGAAGGGCTCCACCCCGAGGTGGCTTCGTACACCTCTTGAACGTTGGGGCCCGGCCGCTCAGTGAGAACGGGGTCTACCCGGGCAGACAGCCTGTCGGCCCCGCGGCCTGGACAGGCAGAGTGGGGAAAAGCCTAGGCTACCGGGCGGGATCGACCGGATAGCCGCCGTGGGGGAACACAAGTTGGACGCCTCGCGCCGTCGCGGACCACCGTCCTCCGTCTCTCTCCCTCTCTCGGGAAGGGGGGCCGCCCGAGGCGCACGGGCCTCGGACGGCCAGGGGTGGAAGGGCTCCACCCCGAGGTGGCTTCGTACACCTCTTGAACGTTGGGGCCCGGCCGCTCAGTGAGAACGGGGTCTACCCGGGCAGACAGCCTGTCGGCCCCGCGGCCAGGACAGGCAGAGTGGGGAAAAGCCTAGGCCACCGGGCGGGATCGACCGGGTAGCCGCCGTGGGGAACACAACTTGGACGTCTCGCGCCGTCGCGGACCACCGTCCTCCGTCTCTCTCTCCCTCTCTCGGAAGGGAGGCCGCCCGAGGCGCACGGGCCTCGAACGGCCAGGGGTGGAAGGGATCCACCCCCCGCGGGAAGGGGACGCGCGGCGGCACCCGGACGCGGGAGCGTTGACCCGGGGGTCTTTACTCCGCCGAGGCGTAGCCCGGAGAAGGAGCGAGACCGGCCGGCGGGGGTGGAACACCCCCTCATGCCTCGCTCCTTCTGGGGATAAAGCGCGTCGTCCGCAGGCCGCCGTCCCCTATCCCCGCCCTGGACCGCCCGCATCGGCCGGAGCCCGAGGGGACAGGCGGGGGTCCTTCGCTTTCGGGAAAACCGTCACCAAACGTGGGGCCCGTGCCCCGCTCTCGGCCGCCCTGAGGCGGGAGAGCCCGGATCGTTCTCTCTCTCGGCGTCGGCCCCACCGACGCCGTCGCACGGTGGCCTGGGAAAGGGCTGCACCCCCTGCGCCACGCTTCTCCCCCGGAGTACTCCCCCCGCAGGGGGCTCCGCGGGGTGTCCCGACGCGCAGAGTCGCTCGCCTTCTTCCGCGGGGGACGGGAGGGACGCCCACGCGCGTCCCTTCCCCATCCTCGAGAGCCGTACGCGCCGAGGGTGAACCCGCTCGCCGGGGCGCCGGGGAGCAGGGCCCTTGTGGTCCTTCCCCGGACATGGGCGCGGCGAGGGTCCCCCGGCCGCGACGGCTCTCCCGTTGACCCACTCTCTCGCCTTGGGTGGTGGTGATGGAGGCGGCTGCCTACGCCTCAGCCCGGCATCTCGGAGGGGGGTCGCCCGGGCAGCCAGCCAGCCAGCCTGTTGGCCCCGCGGCCTGCACAGGCGGAGTGGGGACACTTGCGCTCTATGACTCTGCTCCCAGGGAGGTGGCAGAGGGGCGGCCGCGGTGCTTTGACTTTGAGCGGTCCCCACTCCAGCACTCTGAGAAATAGTCACTTTGTCAAAGACCGCACACCGCTCGTTCCCTTATATGCAAAAAAGGTGTTCGTCCTGACGTTTTGCGAGGCCTTAATTTACCGTCGTCGGCGCTATCAGGGGAAATAGGCCCGCTCCTTCCGCCTTCCTGGAACCGTGCCTCGGCCCGGAGGGGCCAGGATTACCCCCATACCGGTTCTCGCGACCTGCATAGACACTCAGCTCTTCCCCAGCCGCCGCAGCTCCCGCCAGCCCGGCCAGCCGGGTCCGCCCCCCTGGCCGGCGCCTGGAGCGTTTGCACTTTGTCGTTTTTCCTCAAAGACTCATCTCTGCCAACTGCCCTGGGGTTCAGCAGTGGCTGCCGCGGCCTGTGCACGGCCTCCTGGTGGGGTCCCGCCTGCCCGCGCAGGCAGCTAGGACAGGGTTCTCAGCAAGGGCTTGGAGGCGCTCTCAGGGGGGCCACCGCAGCCCCCCAAGGTGGCTTTACGTACACCTCTTGAACGTGTCGCTCGGCCGCTCGGAGAGCGGGGTCTGCCCGGGCAGCCAGCCAGCCTGTCGGCCCCGCGGCCTGGACAGGCGGAGTGGGGACACTTGCGCTCGATGATTTTGCCCCCAGGGAGGTGGCAGAGGGGCGGCCGCGGTGCTTTGACTTGGAGCGGTCCCCACTCCAGTACTCAGAAATAGTCACTTTGTCAAAGACCGCACACCGCTCGTTCCCTTATATGCAAAAAAGGTGTTCGTCCTGACGTTTTGCGAGGCCTTATTTTACCGTCGTCGGCGCTATCAGGGAAAACAGGCCCGCTCCTTCCGCCTTCCTGGAACCGTGCCTCGGCCCCGAGGGCCCAGGATTACCCTCATACCGGTTCTCACGACATGCATCGACACTCGGCTCAGCCCCGGCAGCCGCAGCTCCCGCCGGCCCGACCAGCCGGGTCCGCCCCCCTGGCCGGCGCCTGGAGCGTTTGCACTTTGTCATTTTTCCTCAAAGACTCATCTCTGCCAGCTGCCCTGGGCTTCAGCAGTGGCTGCCTCGGGCTGTGCCCGGCCTCTTGGGGGTCCCGCCTGCCCGCGCAGGCAGCTAGGACAGGGTTATCAGCGCTCTCAGGGGGGCCTCCGCAGCCCCCCAAGGTGGCTTCGTACACCTCTTGAACGTTGGGCCCGGCCGCTCGGAGAGCGGGGTCTGCCCGGGCAGACAGCCAGCCTGTCGGCCCCGCGGCCAGGACAGGCGGAGTGGGGACACTCGCACTCGATGACTCTGCTCCCAGGGAGGTGGCAGAGGGGCGGCCGCGGTGCTTTGACTTTGAGCGGTCCCCACTCCCTTCTCAGCACATTGAGAAATAGTCACTTTGTCAAAGACCGCACACCGCTCGTTCCCTTATATGCAAAAAAGGTGTTCGTCCTGACGTTTTGCGAGGCCTTATTTTACCGTCGTCGGCGCTATCAGGGGAAACACGCCCGCTCCTTCCGCCCTCCTGGAACCGTGCCTCGGCCCGGAGCGACCAGGATTACCCTCATACCGGTTCTCATGACATGCATCGACACTCGGCTCAGCCCCGGCAGCCGCAGCTCCCGCCAGCCCGGCCAGCCAGGTCCGCCCCCCCTGGCCGGCGCCTGGAGCGTTTGGACTTTGTCGTTTTTTTCTCCAAGACTCGTCTCTGCCAACTGCCGTGGGATTCAGCAGGGGCTGCCACGGCTGTTCCCCGCCTCCTGGGTGTCCTGCCCTGCAACACCGGAGGGTCAGGGGGGGTCTTGAGCAACTACTGGTAGGGGAACCTCGGGGGCCCTCTGCAGCCAGCACACTGCTGCCAACAGCCCGCTCTCCGTCACCAGCCAGCCCCTCTGCATACATCTGCCGGGGGTGCTTTTTTGACTTCCCCCATTTTGGCCTATGGGGAAAATCCAGGGGGGGAAACTCCAGAGTCAGGCCGACCTCCTGGAACTCCAGCTCGGCCTGGAGCTACTGCTTTGCCCCCTTCCCGGTTCTCAGGACATGCATTGATACTCGGCTCTTCCCCAGCCGCCGCAGCTCCCGTCGGCCCGGCCAGCCGCAGCCGCCCCACTGACCGGCACCTGGAGCGTTTGCACTTTGTCATTTTTCTCAAAGACTCATCTCTGCCAACTGCCGTGGGATTCAGCAGGGGCTGCCACGGCTTTTCCCCGCCTCCTGGGTGTCCTGCCCTGCAACACCGGAGGGTCAGGGGGGGGTCTTGAGCAACTACTGGTAGGTGCACCTCGGGGGCCCTCTGCAGCCAGCACACTGCTGCCAACAGCCCGCTCCCCATCACCAGCCAGCCCCTCTGCATACATCTGCTGGGGGTGCTTTTTTCCCTCCCCCCGTTTTGGCCTATGGGGAAAAGCCAGGGGGAAAACCTCCAGAGTCAGGCCGACCTCCTGGAACTCTAGCCCGGCCTGGAGCTACTGGTTTGTCCCCTTCCCGGTTCCCAGGACATGCATCGACACTCGGCTCTTCCCCAGCCGCCGCAGCTCCCGCCGGCCCGGCCAGCCGGGTCCGTCCCCCTGGCCGGCGCCTGGAGCGTCTGGACTTTGTCATTTTTCCTCAAAGACTCATCTCTGCCAACTGCCCTGGGCTTCAGCAGTGGCTGCCGCGGGCTGTGCTCGGCCTCCTGGTGGGGTCCCGCCTGCCCGCGCAGGCATCTAGGACAGGGTTCTCAGCAAGGGCTTGGAGGCGCTCTCAGGGGGGCCTCCGCAGGCCCCCAAGGTGGCTTCGTACACCTCTCGAACGTGGCGCCCGGCCGCTCGGAGAGCGGGGTCTGCCCGGGCAGCCAGCCAGCCTGTCGGCCCCGCGGCCTGGACAGGCGGAGTGGGGACCCTCGCGCTCGACGACTCTGCTCCCAGGGAGGTGGCAGAGGGGCGGACGCCGTGCTTTGACTTTGAGCGGTCCCCACTCCTCAGCACATTGAGAAATAGTCACTTTGTCAAAGACCGCACACCGCTCGTTCCCTTATATGCAAAAAAGGTGTTCGTCCTGACGTTTTGCGAGGCCTTAATTTACCGTCGTCGGCGCTATCAGGGGAAACGGGCCCGCTCCTTCCGCCCTCCTGGAACCGTGGCTCGGCCCGGAGCGACCAGGATTACCCTCATACCGGTTCTCACGACATGCATCGACACTCGGCTCAGCCCCGGCAGCCGCAGCTCCCGCCGGCACGGCCAGCCGGGTACGCCCCCCCTGGCCGGCGCCTGGAGCGTTTGCACTTTGTCATTTTTCCTCTAATACTCATCTCTGCCAACTGCCGTGGGATTCAGCAGGGGCTGCCGCGGGCTGTGCTCGGCCTACTGGGGGGTCCCGCCTGCCCGCGCAGGCAGCTAGGACAAGGTTCTCAGCAAGGGCTTGGGGGCGCTCTCAGGGGGCCCTCCGCAGCCGCCCAGGGCCACCCCTGCAGCCAGCACACTGCTGCCAACAGCCCGCTCCCCATCACCAGCCAGCCCCTCTGCATACATCTGCTGGCGGTGCTTTTTTGACTTCCCCCCTTTTGGCCTATGGGGAAATGCCAAGGGGAAAACCTCCAGAGTCAGGCCGACTTCCTGGAACTCCCGCCCGTCCTGGAGCTACTGGTTTGTCCCCTTCCCGGTTCTCAGGACCTTCACTGACACTCGGCTCAGCCCCGGCAGCTGCAGCCCCCGCCGGCCTGGCCAGCCAGGTCCGCCCCCCCGGCCGGCGCCTGGAGCGTTTGGACTTTGTCATTTTTTCAAAGACTCATCTCTGCCAACTGCCCTGGGCATCAGCAGTGGCTGCCGCGGGCCGTGCACGGCCTCCTGGGGGGGTCCCGCCTGCCCGCGCAGGCAGCTAGGACAGGGTTCTCAGCAAGGGCTTGGAGGCACTCTCAGGGGGGCCTCCGCAGCCCCCCAAGGTGGCTTCGTACACCTCTTGAACGTGGCGCCCGGCCGCTCGGAGAGCGGGGTCTGCCCGGGCAGCCAGCCAGCCTGTCGGCCCCGCGGCCTGGGCAGGCGGAGTGGGGACACTTGCGCTCGATGACTCTGCTCCCAGGGAGGTGGCAGAGGGGCGGCCGCGGTGCTTTGACTTTGAGCGGTCCCCACTCCTCAGCACATTGAGAAATAGTCACTTGGTCAGAGACCGCACACTGCTCGTTCCCTTATATGCAAAAAAGGTGTTCGTCCTGACGTTTTGCGAGGCCTTAATTTACCGTCGTCGGCGCTATCAGGGGAAACAGGCCCGCTCCTTCCGCCTTCCTGGAACCGTGGCTCGGCCCGGAGCGACCAGGTTTACCCCCATACCGGTTCTCACGACATGCGTCGACACTCGGCTCAGCCCCGGCAGCCGCAGCTCCCGCCGGCCCAGCCAGCCGGGTCCGCCACCCTGGCCGGCACGCCTGGAGCGTTTGGACTTTGTCGTTTTTTCAAAGACTCATCTCTGCCAACGACTTCAGCAGGGGCTGCCACCTGCTGTTCCCCGCCAATGGGTGTCCTGACCTGCAACACCGGAGGCTCAGGCAGGGTCAAGAGCAACTGCTGGTAGGTGGACTCAGGGGGCCCTCCGCAGCCGCCCCGGGCCACCCCTCCAGCCAGCACACTCCTGCCAACAGCCCGCTCTCCATCACCCCCCAGCCCCTCTGCATACATCTGCTGGGGGTGCTTTTTTGACTTCCCCCATTTTGGCCTATGGGGAAAAGCCAGGGGGACAATCTCCAGAGTCCTGCCGACCTCCTGGAACTCAAGCCCGGCCTGGGGCCACCGGTCTGTCCCCTTCCCGGTTCTCAGGGATTTTTGGACTTGTGATTTTCGTGATTCGTCTCTTCAAACTTTGTTGGACTACAATGGGGGGCGACCGGCGGTCCGTGCCCAGCCTCCAGGGTGTCCTGCCCTGCAACACCAGAGGCTCGGGCGGGGTCTTGACCGACTACTGTTGGGTGCTCCTAGGGGGCCCTTCCGCACCCCCAGGCCCACCTCCAGGGCCTCCCTCCCGGCCCCTGGAGCAGCCAGCGCCCCCTCGCCGTCAACGCTCTCTCCCCGTTGGGACTTTGAAACTTTTCTGACCGTGCAAGCTTCGTCAAACGGCAAGGGGGCAGCCGGCGTTCTGTGCCCGGCCTCCTGGGGTCCTGCCGGGGCACATCGGAGGCTCAGGCTGGGTGTTGAGTCACTACTGGCAGGTGCACTCAGGGGGCCCTCCGCAGACGCCCATGCACACCTCTGCAGCCTGCACACTGCTGCCAACAGCCCGCTCCCCGTCACCAGCCAGCCCCTCTGCATACATCTGCTGGGGGTGCTTTTTTGACTTCCCCCATTTTGGCTTATGAGGAAAAGCCAGGGGGAAAACCTCCAGAGTCAGGCCGACCTCCTGGAACTCCGGCCCGGCCCGGAACTACTGGTTTGCCCCCTTCCCGGTTCTCAGGACATGCATCGACACTCGGCTCTTCCCCAGCCGCCGCAGCTCCCGTCGGCCCGGACAGCCGGGTCCGCCCCCCTGACCGGCGCCTGGAGCGTTTGGACTTTGTCATTTTTTTTTCAAAGACTCATGCCTGCCAACGACTTCAGCAGGGGCTGCCACCTGCTGTTCCCCGCCAATGAGTGTCCTGACCTGCAACACAGGAGGCTCAGGCAGGGTCAAGAGCAACTGCTGGTAGGTGCACTCAGGGGGCCCTCTGCAGCCGCCCAGGCCACCCCTGCAGCCAGCACACTCCTGCCAACAGCCCGCTCCCCGTCACCAGCCAGCCCCTTCTGCATACATCTGCCGGGGGTGATTTTTTGCCTCCCCCCGTTTTGGCCTATGGGGAAAAGCCAGGGGGAAAACCTCCAGAGTCAGGCCGACCTCCTGGAACTCCAACCCGGACTGGAGCCACCGGTTTGTCCCCTTCCCGGTTCTCAGGACATGCATCGACACTCGGCTCAGCCCCGGCAGCCGCAGCCCCCGTCGGCCGGGCCAGCCGGGTCCACCACCCTGCCCGGCGCCTGGAGCGTTTGGACTTTGTCATTTTCATGACTTGTCTCCTCAAACTTTGTTCGACTGCAAGGGGGGGCTGCCGCAGTCCGTGCCCAGCCTCCAGGGGTCGCCCCCGGAGCAGCCAGCACCCCCATCGCCGTCAACACTCTCTCCCCGTTGGGACTTTGAAACTTTTCTGACCGTGCAAGCTTCATCCAACGGCAAGGGGACAACCGGCGTTCTGTGCCCAGCCTCCTGGGGTCCTGCCGGGGGACATCGGAGGCTCAGCCAGGGTTTTGAGCCACTGCTGGCAGGTGCACTCAGGGGGCCCTCCGCAGCCGCCCAGGCCCACCCCTGCAGCCAGCACACTGCTGCCAGCAGCCACCACACAGCTGCCAACAGCCCGCTCTCCATCACCCCCCAGCCCATTGCATACATCTGCTGGGGGTGCTTTTTTGACTTCCCCCCTTTTGGCCTATGGGGAAAAGCCAGGGGGAAAACCTCCAGAGTCAGGCCGACCTCCTGGAACTCCAACCCGGCCTGGAGCCACCGGTTTGTCCCCTTCCCGGTTCTCAGGACATGCATTGACACTCGGCTCAGCCCCGGCAGCCGCGGCCCCCGCCGGCCCGGCCAGCCGGGTCCGCCCCCCTGCCCGGCGCCTGGAGCAGTTTGGACTTTGTCGTTTTTTCTCCAAGGCTCGCCTCTGGCACATGCTATGGACTTCAGCGGGGGCTGCTCCCCGCCTCCTGGGTGTCCTGCCCGGGCACATCGGAGGCTCAGCCTGGGTCTTGGGCCCCTACTGGTAGGTGCACTTTGGGGGCCCTCCGCAGCCGCCCAGGCCCACCCCTGCAGCCACCACACAGCTGCCAAAAGCCCGCTCTCCATCACCCGCCAGCCCCTCTGCATACATCTGCTGGGGGTGCTTTTTTCCCTCCCCCCGTTTTGGCCTATGGGGAAAAGCCAGGGGGAAAACCTCCAGAGTCCTGCCGACCTCCTGGAACTCCAGCCCGGCCTGGAGCCACCGGTTTGTCCCCTTCCCGGTTCTCAGGACATGCATTGACACTCGGCTCTTCCCCAGCCGCCGCAGCTCCCGCCGGCCCAGCCAGCCGGGTACGCCCCCCTGTCCGGCGCCTGGAGCGTTTGGACTTTGTCATTTTCATGACTTGTCTCCTCGAACTTTGTTCAACTGCAAGGGGGTGTGCCGCGGTCCGTGCCCAGCCTCCAGGGGTTGCCCCCGGCCCCTGGAGCAGCCAGCACCCCCTCGCCCTCAACACTCTCTCCCCGTTGGGACTTTGAAACTTTTCTGACGGTGCAAGCTTCATCAAACGGCAAGGGGGCAGGCTGCGGTCTGTGCCCGGCCTCCAGGGGTCCTGCCCGGGGACATCGGAGGCTCAGCCAGGGCTTTGAGCCACTGCTGGCAGGTGCACTCAGGGGGCCCTCCGCAGCCGCCCAGGCCCACCCCTGCAGCCAGCACACGGCTGCCAACAGCCCGCTCTCCATCACCCCCCAGCCCCTCTGCATACATCTGCTGGGGGTGCTTTTTTGACTTCCCCCATTGTGGCCAATGGGACAATGCCAAGGGGAAAACCTCCAGAGTCCTGCCGACCTCCTGGAACTCCAACCCGGCCTGGAGCCACCGGTTTGTCCCCTTCCCGGTTCTCAGGACATGCATTGACACTCGGCTCAGCCCCGGCAGCCGCAGCCCCCGCCAGCCCGGCCAGCCGGGTCCGCCCCCCTGGCCTGCACGCCTGGAGCGTTTGGACTTTGTCATTTTCATGACTCGTCTCCTCAAACTTTGTTCAACTGCAAGGGGGGCTGCCACGGCTGTTCCCCGCCCCCTGGGTGTCCTTCCCTGCAACACCGGAGGCTCAGGCAGGGTCTTGAGCAACTTCTGTTGGGTGCTCTCAGGGGGCCCCTCCGCACCCGCAGGCCCACCTCCAGGGCCTCCAGCCCGGCCCCACTGGCAGCCAGCACCCCCTCGCCGTCAACCCTCTCTCCCCGTTGGGACTTTGAAACTTTTTCCGACCGTGCAAGCTTCGTCAAACGGCAAGGGGGCAAGCGGCGGTCTGTGCCCGGCCTCCTGGGCGTCCTGCCCGGGGACATCGGAGGCTCAGGCTGGGTCTTGAGCCACCACTGGTAGGTGCGCTTTGGGGGCCCTCCGCAGCCGCCCCGGGCCACCCCTGCAGCCAGCGCACTGCTGCCAACAGCCCGCTCTCCGTCACCAGCCAGCCCCGTCTGCACGCATCTGCCGGGGGTGCTTTTTTTTGGAGAAATACTGTCACTTTGTCAAAGACCGCACACCGCTCGTTCCCTTATACCCCGACAAGGTGTTCGCGCTGACGTTTTGCGAGGCCTTATTTTACCGCCGTCGGCGCTATCAGGGGAAACAGGCCCGCTCCTTCCGCCTTCGTGGAACCGTGGCTCGGCCCGGAGCGACCAGGATTACCCTCATACCGGTTCTCACGACATGCATCGACACTCGGCTCAGCCCCTGCATCCGCAGCTCCCGCCGGCCCGGCCAGCCGGGTCTGCCCCCCCTGGCCGGCGCCTGGAGCGTTTGGACTTTGTCGTTTTTTCTCCAAGACTCGCCTCTGCCAACTGCCAAGGACTTCAGCAGGGGCTGCCACGGCTGTTCCCCGCCTCCTGGGGTTCATGCCCGGGCACATCGGAGGCTCAGGCAGGGTCTTGAGCAACTACTGTTGGGTGCTCTCAGGGGGGCCCCTCCACACCCCCAGGCCGACCTCCAGGGGCTGCCCCCGGACCCTGGAGCAGCCTGCACCCCCCTCGCCGTCAACACTCTCCCCCCGTTGGGACTTTGAAACTTTTTCTGACCGTGCGAGCTTCGTCAAACGGCAAGGGGGCAAGCGGCGGGCTCTGCCCGGCCTCCTGGGGTCCTGCCCGGGGACATCGGAGGCTCAGCCAGGGTGTTGAGCCACTGCTGGCAGGTGCACTCAGGGGGCCCTCCGCAGCCGCCCATGCACACCTCTGCAGCCAGCACACTGCTGCCAACAGCCCGCTCTCCATCACCCGCCAGCCCCTCTGCATACATCTGCTGGAGGTGCTTTTTTGGCTTCCCCCATTTTGGCCAATGGGAAAATGCCAGGGGGGAAACCTCCAGAGTCAGGCCGACCTCCTGGAACTCCAACCCGGCCTGGAGCCACCGGTTTGTCCCCTTCCCGGTTCTCAGGACCTGCATTGACCCTCGGCTCTCCCCCGGCCGCCGCAGCTCCCGCCGGCCCGGCCAGCCGGGTCCGCCGCCCTGGACGGCACGCATGGAGCGTTTGGACTTTGTCATTTTCCTCACCAACACTCGCCTCTGCCAACTGCCAAGGACTTCAGCAGGGGCTGCCACGGCTGTTCCCCGCCTCCTGGGGTTCATGCCCGGGCACACCGGAGGCTCAGGCGGGGTCTTGAGCAACTGCTGTTGGGTGCTCTCAGGGGGCCCCTCCACACCCCCAGGCCGACCTCCAGGGGCTGCCCCCGGCCCCTGGGGCAGCCAGCACCCCCTCGCCGTCAACCCTCTCTCCCCGTTGGGACTTTGAAACTTTTCTGACCGTGCGAGCTTCATCGGACGGGAAGGGGGCGACCTGCGGGCTCTGCCCGGCCTCCCGGGGTCCCTGCCCGGGCCCCGTGGGAGGTACAGGCAGGGTTTCTCACCGACTACCCGTAGGCACTCTCAGGGGGCCCTCCGCGCCCTCAGGCCGCCCTCCCCGGGCTTCCCCCGGGTCCGCGGAGCAGCCCGCCACCCCTCGCCGCACCGTGTCTCGCCCCCGTTGGGACTTTGAAACTTGGCTCGCCGTGCAAACCTCTCCGGGGGACAGAGGGAGAGACCTGCGGGCCGTGCCCGGCCTCCCGGGACACCCTCCCCGCAGCGCAGGCGGCTCGGACGGGGTTTTCAGCGAGTGCTGGGGGGGGTGTCTTCGGGGGCCCCCCGCGGGCCCCCCGGGGCACCTGCGCGGGGTGGCCCCTGCTGCCAGGCACCCACTCCCTATCGACCATCCAGCCCCCCTACATACATCTGGCGGGGGTGCTTTTTTGAGTTCCCCCATTTTGGCAACTTGGCACCTCCTATGGGGAAACCGGCAGAATCATGCCGACCTCCTGGAACTCCGGCTCGGCCTGGAGCCGCCGGTTTGTCCCCTTCCCGGTTCTCAGGCATTTTCGGACTTTGTCATTTTTTCAGCACTCTGTCAATGCGGCCAGCGGGAGCTGCCGCGGTCTGTGCCCAGGCACCAGGCTCTCCAAACGGACGCCGGCGGAGGGTCAGGGGGTGTCTCGGCCAGATACTGTAAAACACTCAGGGGGTGCCCAGGCACCAGGCACTCCAAACGGACACCGTCGGAGGGTCAGGGGGTGTCTCGGCCAGATACTGAAAAACACTCAGGGGCGCACGGGGGCTGCACAGGGCCACCCCAGGCGGCTCCCCCGGGCACCCGGGCGGCCATATTGGCGGCTGGGACCCCCTATTCAGCAAACGCCAGGGGGCGCTCAGGGGCGCACGGGGGCTGCTCCACTCGCCCCAGGCCGGCCTCCCTGAGGCGGGCACATTAGCGGCTGAGACCCCCTCTCCACCAAAGACCGGGGGGCGCTCAGGGACACACGGGGGCTGCTCTACTCGCCCCAGGCGGGCACATTAGCGGCCGAGACCCCCTCTCCACCAGAGACCGGGGGGCGCTCAGGGACACACGGGGGCTGCTCCACTCGCCCCAGGCCGGCCCCCACTGGTACCCGGGCGGCCATATTGGCGGCTGAGACCCCCTCTTCAGCAAACGTCAGGGGACACTCAGGGACACACGGGGGCTGCTCCACTCGCCCCAGGCCGGCCTCCCTGAGGCGGGCACATTAGCGGCTGAGACCCCCTCTCCACCAGAGACCGGGGGACGCTCGGGGACACACGGGGGCTGCTCCACTCGCCCCAGGCCGGCCTCCCTGAGGCGGGCACATTAGCGGCTGAGACCCCCTCTCCACCAAAGACCGGGGGGCGCTCAGGGACACACGGGGGCTGCTCCACTCGCCCCAGGCCGGCCTCCCTGAGGCGGGCACATTAGCGGCTGAGACCCCCTCTCCACCAAAGACCGGGGGACGCTCAGGGACACACGGGGGCTGCTCCACTCGCCCCAGGCCGGCCCCCACTGGTACCCGGGCGGCCCTATTGGCGGCTGAGACCCCCTCTTCAGCAAACGCCAGGGGACGCTCAGGGACACACGGGGGCTGCTCCACTCGCCCCAGGCCGGCCTCCCTAGGTACCCGGGCGGGCACATTAGCGGCTGAGACCCCCTCTTCAGCAAACGCCAGGGGACGCTCAGGGACACACGGGGGCTGCTCCACTCGCCCCAGGCCGGCCTCCCTAGGTACCCGGGCGGGCACATTAGCGGCTGAGACCCCCTCTCGACCAAAGACCGGGGGACGCTCAGGGACACACGGGGGCCGCTCCACTCACCCCCAGGCCGACCTCCAGGGCCTCCCTCCCGGCCCCTGGAGCAGCCAGCGCCCCCTCGCCCTCAACACTCTCTCCCCCGTTGGGACTTTGAAACTTTTTCTGACCGTGCAAGCTTCATCGGACGGCAAAGGGGGCAAGCTGCGGTCCGTGCCCGGCCTGCTGGGGTCCTGCCCGGGGACATCGGAGGCTCAGCCAGGGTCTTGAGCTACTGCTGGTAGGTGCGCTTTGGGGGCCCTCCGCAGCCGCCCCGGGCCACCCCTGCAGCCAGCACACTGCTGCCAACAGCCCGCCGCTCTCCCACACCAGCCAGCCCCGTCTGCACACATCTGCCGGGGGTGCTTTTTTGAGAAACACTGTCACTTTGTCAAAGACCGCACACCGCTCGTTCCCTTATACCCCGACAAGGTGTTCGTGCTGACGTTTTGCGAGGCCTTATTTTACCGTCGTCGGCGCTATCAGGGGAAACGGGCCCGCTCCTTCCGCCCTCCTGGAACCCTGGCTCGGCCCGGAGCGACCAGGATTACCCTCATACCGGTTCTCACCACCTGCATCGACACGCGGCTCTGCCCCGGCCGCCGCAGCTCTCGCCGGCCCGGCCGGGTCCGCACCCCTGGCCGGCACGCCTGGAGCGTTTGGACTTTGTCGTTTTTTTCTCCAAGAGTCGCCTCTGGCACATGCCATGGACTTCAGCAGGGGCTGCTCCCCGCCCCCTGGGTGTCCTGCCCGGGCACATCGGAGGCTCAGCCTGGGTCTTCAGCCCCTACTGGTAGGTGCGCTTTGGGGGCCCTCCGCAGCCGCCCGGGGCCCACCCCTGCAGCCAGCACACGGCTGCCAGCAGCCACCACACAGCTGCCAAACAGCCCGCTCTCCGTCACCCCCCAGCCCAACTCTGCATACATCTGGCGGGGGTGCTTTTTTGACTTCCCCCCTTTTGGCCTATGGGGAAAAGCCAGGGGGAAAACCTCCAGAGTCAGGCCGACCTCCTGGAACTCCAACCCGGTCTGGAGCCACCGGTCTGTCCCCTTCACGGTTCTCAGGACCTGCATCGACCCTCGGCTCAGCCCCGGCCGCCGCAGCTCCCGCCGGCCCGGCCACCCGGGTCCGCACCCCTGGCCGGCACGCCTGGAGCGTTTGGACTTTGTCGTTTTTTCTCCAAGACCCATCTCTGCCAACTGCCGTGGGCTTCAGCGGGGGCTGCTCCCCGCCTCCTGGGTGTCCTGCCCGGGCACATCGGAGGCTCAGCCTGGGTCTCGAGCCCCCTACTGGTAGGTGCACTACGGGGGCCCTCCGCAGCCGCCCAGGCCCACCCCTGCAGCCAGCACACGGCTGCCAGCAGCCACCACACAGCTGCCAACAGCCCACTATCCATCACCCACCAGCCCCTCTGCATACATCTGCTGGGGGTGCTTTTTTGACTTCCCCCCTTTTGGCCTATGGGGAAAAGCCAGGGGGAAAACCTCCAGAGTCAGGCCGACCTCATGGAACTCCAACCCGGCCTGGAGCCACCGGTTTGTCCCCTTCCCGGTTCTCAGGACATGCACTGACACTCGGCTAAGCCCCGGCCGCCGCAGCCCCCGCCGGCCCGGCCAGCCCGGTCCGCACACCCCTGGCCAGCGCCTGGAGCGTTTGGACTTTGTCGTTTTTTCTCAAAGACCCGTCTCTGCCAACTGCCGTGGGCTTCAGCGGGGGCTGCTCCCCGCCTCCTGGGTGTCCTGCCCGGGCACATCGGAGGGTCAGCCTGGGTCTTGAGCTACTGCTGGTAGGTGCGCTTTGGGGGCCCTCGGCAGCCGCCCAGGCCCACCCCTGCAGCCAGCACACGGCTGCCAGCAGCCACCACACAGCTGCCAACAGCCCGCTCTCCGTCACCCTCCAGCCCCTTCTGCATACATCTGCCGGGGGTGCTTTTTTGACTTCCCCCCTTTTGGCCTATGGGGAAAAGCTAAGGGGAAAACCTCCAGAGTCAGGCCGACCTCCTGGAACTCCAACCCGGCCTGGAGCCACCGGTTTGTCCCCTTCCCGGTTCTCAGGACATGCACTGACACTCGGCTAAGCCCCGGCCGCCGCAGCCCCCGCCGGCCCGGCCAGCCCGGTCCGCGCCCCTGGCCAGCGCCTGGAGCGTTTGGACTTTGTCATTTTTTCTCAAAGACCCATCTCTGCCAACTGCCATGGACCTCAGCGGGGGCAGCTCCCCGCCTCCTGGGTGTCCTGCCCGGGCACATCGGAGGGTCAGGCAATGTCTTCAGCCACCGCGGGCAGGTGCACTCAGGGGGCCCTCCGCAGCCGCCCAGGCCCACCCCTGCAGCCAGCACACGGCTGCCAGCAGCCACCACACAGCTGCCAACAGCCCGCTCTCCGTCACCCCCCAGCCCAACTCTGCATACATCTGCTGGGGGTGCTTTTTTGACTTCCCCCCTTTTGGCCTATGGGGAAATGCTAAGGGGAAAACCTCCAGAGTCAGGCCGACCTCATGGAACTCCAACCCGGCCTGGAGCCACCGGTTTGTCCCCTTCCCGGTTCTCAGGACATGCATCGACACTCGGCTCAGCCCCGGCAGCCGCAGCTCCCGCCGGCCCGGCCAGCCCGGGTCCGCACCCCTGGCCGGCACGCCTGGAGCGTTTGGACTTTGTCATTTTTTTCAAAGACTCATCTCTGCCAACTGCCGTGGGCTTCAGCGGGGGCTGCTGCCCGCCTCCTGGGTGTCCAGCCCGGGCACATCGGAGGCTCAGCCTGGGTCTCGAGCCCCTACTGGTAGGTGCACTCTGAAGGGGCCCTCCGCAGCCGCCCAGGCCCACCCCTGCAGCCAGCACACGGCTGTCAGCAGCCACCACACAGCTGCCAACAGCCCACTATCCATCACCCACCAGCCCCTCTGCATACATCTGCTGGGGGTGCTTTTTTGACTTCCCCCCTTTTGGCCTATGGGGAAAAGCTAAGGGGAAAACCTCCAGAGTCAGGCCGACCTCCTGGAACTCCAACCCGGCCTGGAGCCACCGGTTTGTCCCCTTCCCGGTTCTCAGGACATGCACTGACACTCGGCTAAGCCCCGGCCGCCGCAGCCCCCGCCGGCCCGGCCAGCCCGGTCCGCGCCCCTGGCCAGCGCCTGGAGCGTTTGGACTTTGTCATTTTTTCTCAAAGACCCATCTCTGCCAACTGCCATGGACCTCAGCGGGGGCAGCTCCCCGCCTCCTGGGTGTCCTGCCCGGGCACATCGGAGGGTCAGGCAATGTCTTCAGCCACCGCGGGCAGGTGCACTCAGGGGGCCCTCCGCAGCCGCCCAGGCCCACCCCTGCAGCCAGCACACGGCTGCCAGCAGCCACCACACAGCTGCCAACAGCCCGCTCTCCGTCACCCCCCAGCCCCTCCTGCATACATCTGCTGGGGGTGCTTTTTTGACTTCCCCCCTTTTGGCCTATGGGGAAATGCTAAGGGGAAAACCTCCAGAGTCAGGCCGACCTCCTGGAACTCCAACCCGGCCTGGAGCCACCGGTTTGTCCCCTTCCCGGTTCTCACGACATGCATCGACACTCGGCTCAGCCCCGGCAGCCGCAGCTCCCGCCGGCCCGGCCAGCCCGGTCCGCACCCCTGGCCAGCGCCTGGAGCGTTTGGACTTTGTCATTTTTTCAAAGACTCATCTCTGCCAACTGCCGTGGGCTTCAGCGGGGGCTGCTCCCCGCCTCCTGGGTGTCCTGCCCGGGCACATCGGAGGCTCAGGCAATGTCTTGAGCCACCGCTGGTAGCTGCACTCAGGGGGCCCTCCGCAGCCGCCCAGGCCCACCCCTGCAGC
>NW_027102415.1:0-38361 GCF_035609145.1 Eleutherodactylus coqui
TTACGTAAAGCTAGATATTTGTAGAAATATCTATATTGATATATAGCTATCTATTTATATAGCTAGATATATATCTATGCAGTAACATACATTAGATAGATAGATAGATAGATAGACTGTATATAAGCCTGCAAGTCTTGCACTTGAAGCAGCTTTATGATGTCATTAAGGCTCGATGGTGACACGCGCACCCGGAACAAGGATCACAGGTTGTTAGCGGCCATTTTTCCATCAGTCTCCACTGGAGCTAGAAGTGAGCAGACAGATACTCCTATAGACGCTGCTGGAGCCAGATCATTTGTCTCTGTGATGGACAACGTTTGAAATTCGCCCTTAAGCGGGAGACGGCAGCCTACAACAGTCAAATTGATCGCTGCTTATCACTTCTTTTGTGGTAGGTACAGTTATTCCAGATAGGGGAATGGGTAGGTTAAGTTATTCCAGGGAGGGGAATGCTTATGGGCAAGGCATTATGCTTGATCGGAGGCGGATGAAGTGGCAAAAAAGGCTCGGCCTACACCATGACCATGCAACTCGTCAACCCAAAGTGAATATGAGCCACACAGGTTGGTTGAAATGGCGCAGCATGAATGATAGAACCTGGATCCAAGCGTCCCAGGATGCATTGCAGCGAAAACGTTCAACAATGTTCAGCGTGACCAATGTTTCTATCTTGGAAAATGAAATTGCATGCTGTATGGAGTGTTTTTGACATATCTTGTCTCAGGATTTGCTTGCAGTCCTACCATATCCCACAAAATGCAGAAGTACAGTCAATGCAGCTTTTTACCTAAAATGGTAAAAATTGGTCAAAGACTCATGCGGTTTATTACCTGCCCCTGGAATAACATCAATGGCAATTATAAGAATAATGCTGATAATAATACAAATTTTGTATGTATGTTTTCAGCCCTACAAAACCATAACTATAGAAGTTTAAATTTATACGTAAAGCTAGATATTTGTAGAAATATCTATATTGATATATAGCTATCTATTTATATAGCTAGATATATATCTATGCAGTAACATACATTAGATAGATAGATAGATAGATAGATAGATAGATAGATAGATAGACTGTATATAAGCCTGCAAGTCTTGCACTTGAAGCAGCTTTATGATGTCATTAAGGCTCGATGGTGACACGCGCACCCGGAACAAGGATCACAGGTTGTTAGCGGCCATTTTTCCATCAGTCTCCACTGGAGCTAGAAGTGAGCAGACAGATACTCCTATAGACGCTGCTGGAGCCAGATCATTTGTCTCTGTGATGGACAACGTTTGAAATTCGCCCTTAAGCGGGATACGGCAGCCTACAACAGTCAAATTGATCGCTGCTTATCACTTCTTTTGTGGTAGGTACAGTTATTCCAGATAGGGGAATGGGTAGGTTAAGTTATTCCAGGGAGGGGAATGCTTATGGGCAAGGCATTATGCTTGATCGGAGGCGGATGAAGTGGCAAAAAAGGCTCGGCCTACACCATGACCATGCCAATCGTCAACCCAAAGTGAATATGAGCCACACAGGTTGGTTGAAATAGCGCAACATGAATGATGGAACCTGGATCCAAGCGTCCCAGGATGCATTGCAGCGAAAACGTTCAACAATGTTCAGCGTGACCAATGTTTCTATCTTGGAAAATGAAATTGCATGCTGTATGGAGTGTTTTTGATATATCTTGTCTCAGGATTTGCTTGCAGTCCTACCATATCCCACAAAATGCAGAAGTGCAGTCAATGCAGCTTTTTACCTAAAATGGTAAAAATTGGTCAAAGCCTCATGCGGTTTATTACCTGCCCCTGGAATAACATCAATGGCAATTATAAGAATAATGCTGATAATAATACAAATTTTGTATGTATGTTTTCAGCCCTACAAAACCATAACTATAGAAGTTTAAATTTATACGTAAAGCTAGATATTTGTAGAAATATCTATATTGATATATAGCTATCTATTTATATAGCTAGATATATATCTATGCAGTAACATACATTAGATAGATAGATAGATAGATAGACTGTATATAAGCCTGCAAGTCTTGCACTTGAAGCAGCTTTATGATGTCATTAAGGCTCGATGGTGACACGCGCACCCGGAACAAGGATCACAGGTTGTTAGCGGCCATTTTTCCATCAGTCTCCACTGGAGCTAGAAGTGAGCAGACAGATACTCCTATAGACGCTGCTGGAGCCAGATCATTTGTCTCTGTGATGGACAACGTTTGAAATTCGCCCTTAAGCGGGATACGGCAGCCTACAACAGTCAAATTGATCGCTGCTTATCACTTCTTTTGTGGTAGGTACAGTTATTCCAGATAGGGGAATGGGTAGGTTAAGTTATTCCAGGGAGGGGAATGCTTATGGGCAAGGCATTATGCTTGATCGGAGGCGGATGAAGTGGCAAAAAAGGCTCGGCCTACACCATGACCATGCCAATCGTCAACCCAAAGTGAATATGAGCCACACAGGTTGGTTGAAATAGCGCAACATGAATGATGGAACCTGGATCCAAGCGTCCCAGGATGCATTGCAGCGAAAACGTTCAACAATGTTCAGCGTGACCAATGTTTCTATCTTGGAAAATGAAATTGCATGCTGTATGGAGTGTTTTTGATATATCTTGTCTCAGGATTTGCTTGCAGTCCTACCATATCCCACAAAATGCAGAAGTGCAGTCAATGCAGCTTTTTACCTAAAATGGTAAAAATTGGTCAAAGCCTCATGCGGTTTATTACCTGTCCCTGGAATAACATCAATGGCAATTATAAGAATAATGCTGATAATAATACAAATTTTGTATGTATGTTTTCAGCCCTACAAAACCATAACTATAGAAGTTTAAATTTATACGTAAAGCTAGATATTTGTAGAAATATCTATATTGATATATAGCTATCTATTTATATAGCTAGATATATATCTATGCAGTAACATACATTAGATAGATAGATAGACTGTATATAAGCCTGCAAGTCTTGCACTTGAAGCAGCTTTATGATGTCATTAAGGCTCGATGGTGACACGCGCACCCGGAACAAGGATCACAGGTTGTTAGCGGCCATTTTTCCATCAGTCTCCACTGGAGCTAGAAGTGAGCAGACAGATACTCCTATAGACGCTGCTGGAGCCAGATCATTTGTCTCTGTGATGGACAACGTTTGAAATTCGCCCTTAAGCGGGATACGGCAGCCTACAACAGTCAAATTGATCGCTGCTTATCACTTCTTTTGTGGTAGGTACAGTTATTCCAGATAGGGGAATGGGTAGGTTAAGTTATTCCAGGGAGGGGAATGCTTATGGGCAAGGCATTATGCTTGATCGGAGGCGGATGAAGTGGCAAAAAAGGCTCGGCCTACACCATGACCATGCCAATCGTCAACCCAAAGTGAATATGAGCCACACAGGTTGGTTGAAATAGCGCAACATGAATGATGGAACCTGGATCCAAGCGTCCCAGGATGCATTGCAGCGAAAACGTTCAACAATGTTCAGCGTGACCAATGTTTCTATCTTGGAAAATGAAATTGCATGCTGTATGGAGTGTTTTTGATATATCTTGTCTCAGGATTTGCTTGCAGTCCTACCATATCCCACAAAATGCAGAAGTGCAGTCAATGCAGCTTTTTACCTAAAATGGTAAAAATTGGTCAAAGCCTCATGCGGTTTATTACCTGTCCCTGGAATAACATCAATGGCAATTATAAGAATAATGCTGATAATAATACAAATTTTGTATGTATGTTTTCAGCCCTACAAAACCATAACTATAGAAGTTTAAATTTATACGTAAAGCTAGATATTTGTAGAAATATCTATATTGATATATAGCTATCTATTTATATAGCTAGATATATATCTATGCAGTAACATACATTAGATAGATAGATAGATAGATAGACTGTATATAAGCCTGCAAGTCTTGCACTTGAAGCAGCTTTATGATGTCATTAAGGCTCGATGGTGACACGCGCACCCGGAACAAGGATCACAGGTTGTTAGCGGCCATTTTTCCATCAGTCTCCACTGGAGCTAGAAGTGAGCAGACAGATACTCCTATAGACGCTGCTGGAGCCAGATCATTTGTCTCTGTGATGGACAACGTTTGAAATTCGCCCTTAAGCGGGAGACGGCAGCCTACAACAGTCAAATTGATCGCTGCTTATCACTTCTTTTGTGGTAGGTACAGTTATTCCAGATAGGGGAATGGGTAGGTTAAGTTATTCCAGGGAGGGGAATGCTTATGGGCAAGGCATTATGCTTGATCGGAGGCGGATGAAGTGGCAAAAAAGGCTCGGCCTACACCATGACCATGCAACTCGTCAACCCAAAGTGAATATGAGCCACACAGGTTGGTTGAAATGGCGCAGCATGAATGATAGAACCTGGATCCAAGCGTCCCAGGATGCATTGCAGCGAAAACGTTCAACAATGTTCAGCGTGACCAATGTTTCTATCTTGGAAAATGAAATTGCATGCTGTATGGAGTGTTTTTGACATATCTTGTCTCAGGATTTGCTTGCAGTCCTACCATATCCCACAAAATGCAGAAGTACAGTCAATGCAGCTTTTTACCTAAAATGGTAAAAATTGGTCAAAGACTCATGCGGTTTATTACCTGCCCCTGGAATAACATCAATGGCAATTATAAGAATAATGCTGATAATAATACAAATTTTGTATGTATGTTTTCAGCCCTACAAAACCATAACTATAGAAGTTTAAATTTATACGTAAAGCTAGATATTTGTAGAAATATCTATATTGATATATAGCTATCTATTTATATAGCTAGATATATATCTATGCAGTAACATACATTAGATAGATAGATAGATAGATAGATAGATAGATAGATAGACTGTATATAAGCCTGCAAGTCTTGCACTTGAAGCAGCTTTATGATGTCATTAAGGCTCGATGGTGACACGCGCACCCGGAACAAGGATCACAGGTTGTTAGCGGCCATTTTTCCATCAGTCTCCACTGGAGCTAGAAGTGAGCAGACAGATACTCCTATAGACGCTGCTGGAGCCAGATCATTTGTCTCTGTGATGGACAACGTTTGAAATTCGCCCTTAAGCGGGATACGGCAGCCTACAACAGTCAAATTGATCGCTGCTTATCACTTCTTTTGTGGTAGGTACAGTTATTCCAGATAGGGGAATGGGTAGGTTAAGTTATTCCAGGGAGGGGAATGCTTATGGGCAAGGCATTATGCTTGATCGGAGGCGGATGAAGTGGCAAAAAAGGCTCGGCCTACACCATGACCATGCAACTCGTCAACCCAAAGTGAATATGAGCCACACAGGTTGGTTGAAATGGCGCAGCATGAATGATAGAACCTGGATCCAAGCGTCCCAGGATGCATTGCAGCGAAAACGTTCAACAATGTTCAGCGTGACCAATGTTTCTATCTTGGAAAATGAAATTGCATGCTGTATGGAGTGTTTTTGACATATCTTGTCTCAGGATTTGCTTGCAGTCCTACCATATCCCACAAAATGCAGAAGTACAGTCAATGCAGCTTTTTACCTAAAATGGTAAAAATTGGTCAAAGACTCATGCGGTTTATTACCTGCCCCTGGAATAACATCAATGGCAATTATAAGAATAATGCTGATAATAATACAAATTTTGTATGTATGTTTTCAGCCCTACAAAACCATAACTATAGAAGTTTAAATTTATACGTAAAGCTAGATATTTGTAGAAATATCTATATTGATATATAGCTATCTATTTATATAGCTAGATATATATCTATGCAGTAACATACATTAGATAGATAGATAGATAGATAGATAGATAGATAGATAGATAGACTGTATATAAGCCTGCAAGTCTTGCACTTGAAGCAGCTTTATGATGTCATTAAGGCTCGATGGTGACACGCGCACCCGGAACAAGGATCACAGGTTGTTAGCGGCCATTTTTCCATCAGTCTCCACTGGAGCTAGAAGTGAGCAGACAGATACTCCTATAGACGCTGCTGGAGCCAGATCATTTGTCTCTGTGATGGACAACGTTTGAAATTCGCCCTTAAGCGGGATACGGCAGCCTACAACAGTCAAATTGATCGCTGCTTATCACTTCTTTTGTGGTAGGTACAGTTATTCCAGATAGGGGAATGGGTAGGTTAAGTTATTCCAGGGAGGGGAATGCTTATGGGCAAGGCATTATGCTTGATCGGAGGCGGATGAAGTGGCAAAAAAGGCTCGGCCTACACCATGACCATGCCAATCGTCAACCCAAAGTGAATATGAGCCACACAGGTTGGTTGAAATAGCGCAACATGAATGATGGAACCTGGATCCAAGCGTCCCAGGATGCATTGCAGCGAAAACGTTCAACAATGTTCAGCGTGACCAATGTTTCTATCTTGGAAAATGAAATTGCATGCTGTATGGAGTGTTTTTGATATATCTTGTCTCAGGATTTGCTTGCAGTCCTACCATATCCCACAAAATGCAGAAGTGCAGTCAATGCAGCTTTTTACCTAAAATGGTAAAAATTGGTCAAAGCCTCATGCGGTTTATTACCTGTCCCTGGAATAACATCAATGGCAATTATAAGAATAATGCTGATAATAATACAAATTTTGTATGTATGTTTTCAGCCCTACAAAACCATAACTATAGAAGTTTAAATTTATACGTAAAGCTAGATATTTGTAGAAATATCTATATTGATATATAGCTATCTATTTATATAGCTAGATATATATCTATGCAGTAACATACATTAGATAGATAGATAGATAGATAGACTGTATATAAGCCTGCAAGTCTTGCACTTGAAGCAGCTTTATGATGTCATTAAGGCTCGATGGTGACACGCGCACCCGGAACAAGGATCACAGGTTGTTAGCGGCCATTTTTCCATCAGTCTCCACTGGAGCTAGAAGTGAGCAGACAGATACTCCTATAGACGCTGCTGGAGCCAGATCATTTGTCTCTGTGATGGACAACGTTTGAAATTCGCCCTTAAGCGGGAGACGGCAGCCTACAACAGTCAAATTGATCGCTGCTTATCACTTCTTTTGTGGTAGGTACAGTTATTCCAGATAGGGGAATGGGTAGGTTAAGTTATTCCAGGGAGGGGAATGCTTATGGGCAAGGCATTATGCTTGATCGGAGGCGGATGAAGTGGCAAAAAAGGCTCGGCCTACACCATGACCATGCAACTCGTCAACCCAAAGTGAATATGAGCCACACAGGTTGGTTGAAATGGCGCAGCATGAATGATAGAACCTGGATCCAAGCGTCCCAGGATGCATTGCAGCGAAAACGTTCAACAATGTTCAGCGTGACCAATGTTTCTATCTTGGAAAATGAAATTGCATGCTGTATGGAGTGTTTTTGACATATCTTGTCTCAGGATTTGCTTGCAGTCCTACCATATCCCACAAAATGCAGAAGTACAGTCAATGCAGCTTTTTACCTAAAATGGTAAAAATTGGTCAAAGACTCATGCGGTTTATTACCTGCCCCTGGAATAACATCAATGGCAATTATAAGAATAATGCTGATAATAATACAAATTTTGTATGTATGTTTTCAGCCCTACAAAACCATAACTATAGAAGTTTAAATTTATACGTAAAGCTAGATATTTGTAGAAATATCTATATTGATATATAGCTATCTATTTATATAGCTAGATATATATCTATGCAGTAACATACATTAGATAGATAGATAGATAGATAGATAGATAGATAGATAGATAGACTGTATATAAGCCTGCAAGTCTTGCACTTGAAGCAGCTTTATGATGTCATTAAGGCTCGATGGTGACACGCGCACCCGGAACAAGGATCACAGGTTGTTAGCGGCCATTTTTCCATCAGTCTCCACTGGAGCTAGAAGTGAGCAGACAGATACTCCTATAGACGCTGCTGGAGCCAGATCATTTGTCTCTGTGATGGACAACGTTTGAAATTCGCCCTTAAGCGGGATACGGCAGCCTACAACAGTCAAATTGATCGCTGCTTATCACTTCTTTTGTGGTAGGTACAGTTATTCCAGATAGGGGAATGGGTAGGTTAAGTTATTCCAGGGAGGGGAATGCTTATGGGCAAGGCATTATGCTTGATCGGAGGCGGATGAAGTGGCAAAAAAGGCTCGGCCTACACCATGACCATGCAACTCGTCAACCCAAAGTGAATATGAGCCACACAGGTTGGTTGAAATGGCGCAGCATGAATGATAGAACCTGGATCCAAGCGTCCCAGGATGCATTGCAGCGAAAACGTTCAACAATGTTCAGCGTGACCAATGTTTCTATCTTGGAAAATGAAATTGCATGCTGTATGGAGTGTTTTTGACATATCTTGTCTCAGGATTTGCTTGCAGTCCTACCATATCCCACAAAATGCAGAAGTACAGTCAATGCAGCTTTTTACCTAAAATGGTAAAAATTGGTCAAAGACTCATGCGGTTTATTACCTGCCCCTGGAATAACATCAATGGCAATTATAAGAATAATGCTGATAATAATACAAATTTTGTATGTATGTTTTCAGCCCTACAAAACCATAACTATAGAAGTTTAAATTTATACGTAAAGCTAGATATTTGTAGAAATATCTATATTGATATATAGCTATCTATTTATATAGCTAGATATATATCTATGCAGTAACATACATTAGATAGATAGATAGATAGATAGATAGATAGATAGATAGATAGATAGACTGTATATAAGCCTGCAAGTCTTGCACTTGAAGCAGCTTTATGATGTCATTAAGGCTCGATGGTGACACGCGCACCCGGAACAAGGATCACAGGTTGTTAGCGGCCATTTTTCCATCAGTCTCCACTGGAGCTAGAAGTGAGCAGACAGATACTCCTATAGACGCTGCTGGAGCCAGATCATTTGTCTCTGTGATGGACAACGTTTGAAATTCGCCCTTAAGCGGGATACGGCAGCCTACAACAGTCAAATTGATCGCTGCTTATCACTTCTTTTGTGGTAGGTACAGTTATTCCAGATAGGGGAATGGGTAGGTTAAGTTATTCCAGGGAGGGGAATGCTTATGGGCAAGGCATTATGCTTGATCGGAGGCGGATGAAGTGGCAAAAAAGGCTCGGCCTACACCATGACCATGCCAATCGTCAACCCAAAGTGAATATGAGCCACACAGGTTGGTTGAAATAGCGCAACATGAATGATGGAACCTGGATCCAAGCGTCCCAGGATGCATTGCAGCGAAAACGTTCAACAATGTTCAGCGTGACCAATGTTTCTATCTTGGAAAATGAAATTGCATGCTGTATGGAGTGTTTTTGATATATCTTGTCTCAGGATTTGCTTGCAGTCCTACCATATCCCACAAAATGCAGAAGTGCAGTCAATGCAGCTTTTTACCTAAAATGGTAAAAATTGGTCAAAGCCTCATGCGGTTTATTACCTGCCCCTGGAATAACATCAATGGCAATTATAAGAATAATGCTGATAATAATACAAATTTTGTATGTATGTTTTCAGCCCTACAAAACCATAACTATAGAAGTTTAAATTTATACGTAAAGCTAGATATTTGTAGAAATATCTATATTGATATATAGCTATCTATTTATATAGCTAGATATATATCTATGCAGTAACATACATTAGATAGATAGATAGATAGATAGATAGATAGATAGATAGATAGATAGATAGATAGACTGTATATAAGCCTGCAAGTCTTGCACTTGAAGCAGCTTTATGATGTCATTAAGGCTCGATGGTGACACGCGCACCCGGAACAAGGATCACAGGTTGTTAGCGGCCATTTTTCCATCAGTCTCCACTGGAGCTAGAAGTGAGCAGACAGATACTCCTATAGACGCTGCTGGAGCCAGATCATTTGTCTCTGTGATGGACAACGTTTGAAATTCGCCCTTAAGCGGGATACGGCAGCCTACAACAGTCAAATTGATCGCTGCTTATCACTTCTTTTGTGGTAGGTACAGTTATTCCAGATAGGGGAATGGGTAGGTTAAGTTATTCCAGGGAGGGGAATGCTTATGGGCAAGGCATTATGCTTGATCGGAGGCGGATGAAGTGGCAAAAAAGGCTCGGCCTACACCATGACCATGCCAATCGTCAACCCAAAGTGAATATGAGCCACACAGGTTGGTTGAAATAGCGCAACATGAATGATGGAACCTGGATCCAAGCGTCCCAGGATGCATTGCAGCGAAAACGTTCAACAATGTTCAGCGTGACCAATGTTTCTATCTTGGAAAATGAAATTGCATGCTGTATGGAGTGTTTTTGATATATCTTGTCTCAGGATTTGCTTGCAGTCCTACCATATCCCACAAAATGCAGAAGTGCAGTCAATGCAGCTTTTTACCTAAAATGGTAAAAATTGGTCAAAGCCTCATGCGGTTTATTACCTGCCCCTGGAATAACATCAATGGCAATTATAAGAATAATGCTGATAATAATACAAATTTTGTATGTATGTTTTCAGCCCTACAAAACCATAACTATAGAAGTTTAAATTTATACGTAAAGCTAGATATTTGTAGAAATATCTATATTGATATATAGCTATCTATTTATATAGCTAGATATATATCTATGCAGTAACATACATTAGATAGATAGATAGATAGATAGACTGTATATAAGCCTGCAAGTCTTGCACTTGAAGCAGCTTTATGATGTCATTAAGGCTCGATGGTGACACGCGCACCCGGAACAAGGATCACAGGTTGTTAGCGGCCATTTTTCCATCAGTCTCCACTGGAGCTAGAAGTGAGCAGACAGATACTCCTATAGACGCTGCTGGAGCCAGATCATTTGTCTCTGTGATGGACAACGTTTGAAATTCGCCCTTAAGCGGGATACGGCAGCCTACAACAGTCAAATTGATCGCTGCTTATCACTTCTTTTGTGGTAGGTACAGTTATTCCAGATAGGGGAATGGGTAGGTTAAGTTATTCCAGGGAGGGGAATGCTTATGGGCAAGGCATTATGCTTGATCGGAGGCGGATGAAGTGGCAAAAAAGGCTCGGCCTACACCATGACCATGCCAATCGTCAACCCAAAGTGAATATGAGCCACACAGGTTGGTTGAAATAGCGCAACATGAATGATGGAACCTGGATCCAAGCGTCCCAGGATGCATTGCAGCGAAAACGTTCAACAATGTTCAGCGTGACCAATGTTTCTATCTTGGAAAATGAAATTGCATGCTGTATGGAGTGTTTTTGATATATCTTGTCTCAGGATTTGCTTGCAGTCCTACCATATCCCACAAAATGCAGAAGTGCAGTCAATGCAGCTTTTTACCTAAAATGGTAAAAATTGGTCAAAGCCTCATGCGGTTTATTACCTGTCCCTGGAATAACATCAATGGCAATTATAAGAATAATGCTGATAATAATACAAATTTTGTATGTATGTTTTCAGCCCTACAAAACCATAACTATAGAAGTTTAAATTTATACGTAAAGCTAGATATTTGTAGAAATATCTATATTGATATATAGCTATCTATTTATATAGCTAGATATATATCTATGCAGTAACATACATTAGATAGATAGATAGACTGTATATAAGCCTGCAAGTCTTGCACTTGAAGCAGCTTTATGATGTCATTAAGGCTCGATGGTGACACGCGCACCCGGAACAAGGATCACAGGTTGTTAGCGGCCATTTTTCCATCAGTCTCCACTGGAGCTAGAAGTGAGCAGACAGATACTCCTATAGACGCTGCTGGAGCCAGATCATTTGTCTCTGTGATGGACAACGTTTGAAATTCGCCCTTAAGCGGGATACGGCAGCCTACAACAGTCAAATTGATCGCTGCTTATCACTTCTTTTGTGGTAGGTACAGTTATTCCAGATAGGGGAATGGGTAGGTTAAGTTATTCCAGGGAGGGGAATGCTTATGGGCAAGGCATTATGCTTGATCGGAGGCGGATGAAGTGGCAAAAAAGGCTCGGCCTACACCATGACCATGCCAATCGTCAACCCAAAGTGAATATGAGCCACACAGGTTGGTTGAAATAGCGCAACATGAATGATGGAACCTGGATCCAAGCGTCCCAGGATGCATTGCAGCGAAAACGTTCAACAATGTTCAGCGTGACCAATGTTTCTATCTTGGAAAATGAAATTGCATGCTGTATGGAGTGTTTTTGATATATCTTGTCTCAGGATTTGCTTGCAGTCCTACCATATCCCACAAAATGCAGAAGTGCAGTCAATGCAGCTTTTTACCTAAAATGGTAAAAATTGGTCAAAGCCTCATGCGGTTTATTACCTGTCCCTGGAATAACATCAATGGCAATTATAAGAATAATGCTGATAATAATACAAATTTTGTATGTATGTTTTCAGCCCTACAAAACCATAACTATAGAAGTTTAAATTTATACGTAAAGCTAGATATTTGTAGAAATATCTATATTGATATATAGCTATCTATTTATATAGCTAGATATATATCTATGCAGTAACATACATTAGATAGATAGATAGATAGATAGACTGTATATAAGCCTGCAAGTCTTGCACTTGAAGCAGCTTTATGATGTCATTAAGGCTCGATGGTGACACGCGCACCCGGAACAAGGATCACAGGTTGTTAGCGGCCATTTTTCCATCAGTCTCCACTGGAGCTAGAAGTGAGCAGACAGATACTCCTATAGACGCTGCTGGAGCCAGATCATTTGTCTCTGTGATGGACAACGTTTGAAATTCGCCCTTAAGCGGGAGACGGCAGCCTACAACAGTCAAATTGATCGCTGCTTATCACTTCTTTTGTGGTAGGTACAGTTATTCCAGATAGGGGAATGGGTAGGTTAAGTTATTCCAGGGAGGGGAATGCTTATGGGCAAGGCATTATGCTTGATCGGAGGCGGATGAAGTGGCAAAAAAGGCTCGGCCTACACCATGACCATGCAACTCGTCAACCCAAAGTGAATATGAGCCACACAGGTTGGTTGAAATGGCGCAGCATGAATGATAGAACCTGGATCCAAGCGTCCCAGGATGCATTGCAGCGAAAACGTTCAACAATGTTCAGCGTGACCAATGTTTCTATCTTGGAAAATGAAATTGCATGCTGTATGGAGTGTTTTTGACATATCTTGTCTCAGGATTTGCTTGCAGTCCTACCATATCCCACAAAATGCAGAAGTACAGTCAATGCAGCTTTTTACCTAAAATGGTAAAAATTGGTCAAAGACTCATGCGATTTATTACCTGCCCCTGGAATAACATCAATGGCAATTATAAGAATAATGCTGATAATAATACAAATTTTGTATGTATGTTTTCAGCCCTACAAAACCATAACTATAGAAGTTTAAATTTATACGTAAAGCTAGATATTTGTAGAAATATCTATATTGATATATAGCTATCTATTTATATAGCTAGATATATATCTATGCAGTAACATACATTAGATAGATAGATAGATAGATAGATAGATAGACTGTATATAAGCCTGCAAGTCTTGCACTTGAAGCAGCTTTATGATGTCATTAAGGCTCGATGGTGACACGCGCACCCGGAACAAGGATCACAGGTTGTTAGCGGCCATTTTTCCATCAGTCTCCACTGGAGCTAGAAGTGAGCAGACAGATACTCCTTTAGACGCTGCTGGAGCCAGATCATTTGTCTCTGTGATGGACAACGTTTGAAATTCGCCCTTAAGCGGGATACGGCAGCCTACAACAGTCAAATTGATCGCTGCTTATCACTTCTTTTGTGGTAGGTACAGTTATTCCAGATAGGGGAATGGGTAGGTTAAGTTATTCCAGGGAGGGGAATGCTTATGGGCAAGGCATTATGCTTGATCGGAGGCGGATGAAGTGGCAAAAAAGGCTCGGCCTACACCATGACCATGCAACTCGTCAACCCAAAGTGAATATGAGCCACACAGGTTGGTTGAAATGGCGCAGCATGAATGATAGAACCTGGATCCAAGCGTCTCAGGATGCATTGCAGCGAAAACGTTCAACAATGTTCAGCGTGACCAATGTTTCTATCTTGGAAAATGAAATTGCATGCTGTATGGAGTGTTTTTGATATATCTTGTCTCAGGATTTGCTTGCAGTCCTACCATATCCCACAAAATGCAGAAGTGCAGTCAATGCAGCTTTTTACCTAAAATGGTGAAAATTGGTCAAAGCCTCATGCGGTTTATTACCTGCCCCTGGAATAACATCAATGGCAATTATAAGAATAATGCTGATAATAATACAAATTTTGTATGTATGTTTTCAGCCCTACAAAACCATAACTATAGAAGTTTAAATTTATACGTAAAGCTAGATATTTGTAGAAATATCTATATTGATATATAGCTATCTATTTATATAGCTAGATATATATCTATGCAGTAACATACATTAGATAGATAGATAGATAGATAGATAGATAGATAGATAGATAGATAGATAGATAGACTGTATATAAGCCTGCAAGTCTTGCACTTGAAGCAGCTTTATGATGTCATTAAGGCTCGATGGTGACACGCGCACCCGGAACAAGGATCACAGGTTGTTAGCGGCCATTTTTCCATCAGTCTCCACTGGAGCTAGAAGTGAGCAGACAGATACTCCTATAGACGCTGCTGGAGCCAGATCATTTGTCTCTGTGATGGACAACGTTTGAAATTCGCCCTTAAGCGGGAGACGGCAGCCTACAACAGTCAAATTGATCGCTGCTTATCACTTCTTTTGTGGTAGGTACAGTTATTCCAGATAGGGGAATGGGTAGGTTAAGTTATTCCAGGGAGGGGAATGCTTATGGGCAAGGCATTATGCTTGATCGGAGGCGGATGAAGTGGCAAAAAAGGCTCGGCCTACACCATGACCATGCAACTCGTCAACCCAAAGTGAATATGAGCCACACAGGTTGGTTGAAATGGCGCAGCATGAATGATAGAACCTGGATCCAAGCGTCCCAGGATGCATTGCAGCGAAAACGTTCAACAATGTTCAGCGTGACCAATGTTTCTATCTTGGAAAATGAAATTGCATGCTGTATGGAGTGTTTTTGATATATCTTGTCTCAGGATTTGCTTGCAGTCCTACCATATCCCATAAAATGCAGAAGTGCAGTCAATGCAGCTTTTTACCTAAAATGGTAAAAATTGGTCAAAGCCTCATGCGGTTTATTACCTGCCCCTGGAATAACATCAATGGCAATTATAAGAATAATGCTGATAATAATACAAATTTTGTATGTATGTTTTCAGCCCTACAAAACCATAACTATAGAAGTTTAAATTTATACGTAAAGCTAGATATTTGTAGAAATATCTATATTGATATATAGCTATCTATTTATATAGCTAGATATATATCTATGCAGTAACATACATTAGATAGATAGATAGATAGATAGATAGATAGATAGACTGTATATAAGCCTGCAAGTCTTGCACTTGAAGCAGCTTTATGATGTCATTAAGGCTCGATGGTGACACGCGCACCCGGAACAAGGATCACAGGTTGTTAGCGGCCATTTTTCCATCAGTCTCCACTGGAGCTAGAAGTGAGCAGACAGATACTCCTTTAGACGCTGCTGGAGCCAGATCATTTGTCTCTGTGATGGACAACGTTTGAAATTCGCCCTTAAGCGGGATACGGCAGCCTACAACAGTCAAATTGATCGCTGCTTATCACTTCTTTTGTGGTAGGTACAGTTATTCCAGATAGGGGAATGGGTAGGTTAAGTTATTCCAGGGAGGGGAATGCTTATGGGCAAGGCATTATGCTTGATCGGAGGCGGATGAAGTGGCAAAAAAGGCTCGGCCTACACCATGACCATGCAACTCGTCAACCCAAAGTGAATATGAGCCACACAGGTTGGTTGAAATGGCGCAGCATGAATGATAGAACCTGGATCCAAGCGTCTCAGGATGCATTGCAGCGAAAACGTTCAACAATGTTCAGCGTGACCAATGTTTCTATCTTGGAAAATGAAATTGCATGCTGTATGGAGTGTTTTTGATATATCTTGTCTCAGGATTTGCTTGCAGTCCTACCATATCCCACAAAATGCAGAAGTGCAGTCAATGCAGCTTTTTACCTAAAATGGTGAAAATTGGTCAAAGCCTCATGCGGTTTATTACCTGCCCCTGGAATAACATCAATGGCAATTATAAGAATAATGCTGATAATAATACAAATTTTGTATGTATGTTTTCAGCCCTACAAAACCATAACTATAGAAGTTTAAATTTATACGTAAAGCTAGATATTTGTAGAAATATCTATATTGATATATAGCTATCTATTTATATAGCTAGATATATATCTATGCAGTAACATACATTAGATAGATAGATAGATAGATAGATAGATAGATAGATAGATAGATAGATAGATAGATAGATAGACTGTATATAAGCCTGCAAGTCTTGCACTTGAAGCAGCTTTATGATGTCATTAAGGCTCGATGGTGACACGCGCACCCGGAACAAGGATCACAGGTTGTTAGCGGCCATTTTTCCATCAGTCTCCACTGGAGCTAGAAGTGAGCAGACAGATACTCCTATAGACGCTGCTGGAGCCAGATCATTTGTCTCTGTGATGGACAACGTTTGAAATTCGCCCTTAAGCGGGAGACGGCAGCCTACAACAGTCAAATTGATCGCTGCTTATCACTTCTTTTGTGGTAGGTACAGTTATTCCAGATAGGGGAATGGGTAGGTTAAGTTATTCCAGGGAGGGGAATGCTTATGGGCAAGGCATTATGCTTGATCGGAGGCGGATGAAGTGGCAAAAAAGGCTCGGCCTACACCATGACCATGCAACTCGTCAACCCAAAGTGAATATGAGCCACACAGGTTGGTTGAAATGGCGCAGCATGAATGATAGAACCTGGATCCAAGCGTCCCAGGATGCATTGCAGCGAAAACGTTCAACAATGTTCAGCGTGACCAATGTTTCTATCTTGGAAAATGAAATTGCATGCTGTATGGAGTGTTTTTGATATATCTTGTCTCAGGATTTGCTTGCAGTCCTACCATATCCCATAAAATGCAGAAGTGCAGTCAATGCAGCTTTTTACCTAAAATGGTAAAAATTGGTCAAAGCCTCATGCGGTTTATTACCTGCCCCTGGAATAACATCAATGGCAATTATAAGAATAATGCTGATAATAATACAAATTTTGTATGTATGTTTTCAGCCCTACAAAACCATAACTATAGAAGTTTAAATTTATACGTAAAGCTAGATATTTGTAGAAATATCTATATTGATATATAGCTATCTATTTATATAGCTAGATATATATCTATGCAGTAACATACATTAGATAGATAGATAGATAGATAGATAGATAGATAGATAGATAGATAGATAGATAGATAGATAGATAGATAGACTGTATATAAGCCTGCAAGTCTTGCACTTGAAGCAGCTTTATGATGTCATTAAGGCTCGATGGTGACACGCGCACCCGGAACAAGGATCACAGGTTGTTAGCGGCCATTTTTCCATCAGTCTCCACTGGAGCTAGAAGTGAGCAGACAGATACTCCTATAGACGCTGCTGGAGCCAGATCATTTGTCTCTGTGATGGACAACGTTTGAAATTTGCCCTTAAGCGGGAGACGGCAGCCTACAACAGTCAAATTGATCGCTGCTTATCACTTCTTTTGTGGTAGGTACAGTTATTCCAGATAGGGGAATGGGTAGGTTAAGTTATTCCAGGGAGGGGAATGCTTATGGGCAAGGCATTATGCTTGATCGGAGGCGGATGAAGTGGCAAAAAAGGCTCGGCCTACACCATGACCATGCCAATCGTCAACCCAAAGTGAATATGAGCCACACAGGTTGGTTGAAATAGCGCAACATGAATGATGGAACCTGGATCCAAGCGTCCCAGGATGCATTGCAGTGAAAACGTTCAACAATGTTCAGCGTGACCAATGTTTCTATCTTGGAAATCGAAATTGCATGCTGTATGGAGTGTTTTTGACATATCTTGTCTCAGGATTTGCTTGCAGTCCTACCATATCCCACAAAATGCAGAAGTGCAGTCAATGCAGCTTTTTACCTAAAATGGTAAAAATTGGTCAAAGACTCATGCGGTTTATTACCTGCCCCTGGAATAACATCAATGGCAATTATAAGAATAATGCTGATAATAATACAAATTTTGTATGTATGTTTTCAGCCCTACAAAACCATAACTATACAAGTTTAAATTTATACGTAAAGCTAGATATTTGTAGAAATATCTATATTAATATATAACTATCTATTTATATAGCTAGATATATATCTATGCAGTAACATACATTAGATAGATAGATAGATAGATAGACTGTATATAAGCCTGCAAGTCTTGCACTTGAAGCAGCTTTATGATGTCATTAAGGCTCGATGGTGACACGCGCACCCGGAACAAGGACCACAGGTTGTTAGCGGCCATTTTTCCATCAGTCTCCACTGGAGCTAGAAGTGAGCAGACAGATACTCCTATAGACGCGGCTGGAGCCAGATCATTTGTCTCTGTGATGGACAACGTTTGAAATTCGCCCTTAAGCGGGAGACGGCAGCCTACAACAGTCAAATATATTGCGGCTTATCACTTCTTTTGAGGGAGGTACAGTTATTCCAGATAGGGGAATGGGTAGGTTAAGATATTCCAGGGTGGGGAATGCTTATGGGCAAGGCATTATGCTTGATCGGAGGCGGATGAAGTGGCAAAAAAGGCTCGGCCTACACCATGACCATGCAACTCGTCAACCCAAAGTGAATATGAGCCACACAGGTTGGTTGAAATGGCGCAGCATGAATGATAGAACCTGGATCCAAGCGTCCCAGGATGCATTGCAGCGAAAACGTTCAACAATGTTCAGCGTGACCAATGTTTCTATCTTGGAAAATGAAATTGCATGCTGTATGGAGTGTTTTTGACATATCTTGTCTCAGGATTTGCTTGCAGTCCTACCATATCCCACAAAATGCAGAAGTACAGTCAATGCAGCTTTTTACCTAAAATGGTAAAAATTGGTCAAAGACTCATGCGGTTTATTACCTGCCCCTGGAATAACATCAATGGCAATTATAAGAATAATGCTGATAATAATACAAATTTTGTATGTATGTTTTCAGCCCTACAAAACCATAACTATAGAAGTTTAAATTTATACGTAAAGCTAGATATTTGTAGAAATATCTATATTGATATATAGCTATCTATTTATATAGCTAGATATATATCTATGCAGTAACATACATTAGATAGATAGATAGATAGATAGATAGATAGATAGATAGATAGACTGTATATAAGCCTGCAAGTCTTGCACTTGAAGCAGCTTTATGATGTCATTAAGGCTCGATGGTGACACGCGCACCCGGAACAAGGATCACAGGTTGTTAGCGGCCATTTTTCCATCAGTCTCCACTGGAGCTAGAAGTGAGCAGACAGATACTCCTATAGACGCTGCTGGAGCCAGATCATTTGTCTCTGTGATGGACAACGTTTGAAATTCGCCCTTAAGCGGGAGACGGCAGCCTACAACAGTCAAATTGATCGCTGCTTATCACTTCTTTTGTGGTAGGTACAGTTATTCCAGATAGGGGAATGGGTAGGTTAAGTTATTCCAGGGAGGGGAATGCTTATGGGCAAGGCATTATGCTTGATCGGAGGCGGATGAAGTGGCAAAAAAGGCTCGGCCTACACCATGACCATGCAACTCGTCAACCCAAAGTGAATATGAGCCACACAGGTTGGTTGAAATGGCGCAGCATGAATGATAGAACCTGGATCCAAGCGTCCCAGGATGCATTGCAGCGAAAACGTTCAACAATGTTCAGCGTGACCAATGTTTCTATCTTGGAAAATGAAATTGCATGCTGTATGGAGTGTTTTTGACATATCTTGTCTCAGGATTTGCTTGCAGTCCTACCATATCCCACAAAATGCAGAAGTACAGTCAATGCAGCTTTTTACCTAAAATGGTAAAAATTGGTCAAAGACTCATGCGGTTTATTACCTGCCCCTGGAATAACATCAATGGCAATTATAAGAATAATGCTGATAATAATACAAATTTTGTATGTATGTTTTCAGCCCTACAAAACCATAACTATAGAAGTTTAAATTTATACGTAAAGCTAGATATTTGTAGAAATATCTATATTGATATATAGCTATCTATTTATATAGCTAGATATATATCTATGCAGTAACATACATTAGATAGATAGATAGATAGATAGATAGATAGATAGATAGATAGATAGATAGATAGACTGTATATAAGCCTGCAAGTCTTGCACTTGAAGCAGCTTTATGATGTCATTAAGGCTCGATGGTGACACGCGCACCCGGAACAAGGATCACAGGTTGTTAGCGGCCATTTTTCCATCAGTCTCCACTGGAGCTAGAAGTGAGCAGACAGATACTCCTATAGACGCTGCTGGAGCCAGATCATTTGTCTCTGTGATGGACAACGTTTGAAATTCGCCCTTAAGCGGGAGACGGCAGCCTACAACAGTCAAATTGATCGCTGCTTATCACTTCTTTTGTGGTAGGTACAGTTATTCCAGATAGGGGAATGGGTAGGTTAAGTTATTCCAGGGAGGGGAATGCTTATGGGCAAGGCATTATGCTTGATCGGAGGCGGATGAAGTGGCAAAAAAGGCTCGGCCTACACCATGACCATGCAACTCGTCAACCCAAAGTGAATATGAGCCACACAGGTTGGTTGAAATGGCGCAGCATGAATGATAGAACCTGGATCCAAGCGTCCCAGGATGCATTGCAGCGAAAACGTTCAACAATGTTCAGCGTGACCAATGTTTCTATCTTGGAAAATGAAATTGCATGCTGTATGGAGTGTTTTTGACATATCTTGTCTCAGGATTTGCTTGCAGTCCTACCATATCCCACAAAATGCAGAAGTACAGTCAATGCAGCTTTTTACCTAAAATGGTAAAAATTGGTCAAAGACTCATGCGGTTTATTACCTGCCCCTGGAATAACATCAATGGCAATTATAAGAATAATGCTGATAATAATACAAATTTTGTATGTATGTTTTCAGCCCTACAAAACCATAACTATAGAAGTTTAAATTTATACGTAAAGCTAGATATTTGTAGAAATATCTATATTGATATATAGCTATCTATTTATATAGCTAGATATATATCTATGCAGTAACATACATTAGATAGATAGATAGATAGATAGATAGATAGATAGATAGATAGATAGATAGATAGACTGTATATAAGCCTGCAAGTCTTGCACTTGAAGCAGCTTTATGATGTCATTAAGGCTCGATGGTGACACGCGCACCCGGAACAAGGATCACAGGTTGTTAGCGGCCATTTTTCCATCAGTCTCCACTGGAGCTAGAAGTGAGCAGACAGATACTCCTATAGACGCTGCTGGAGCCAGATCATTTGTCTCTGTGATGGACAACGTTTGAAATTCGCCCTTAAGCGGGAGACGGCAGCCTACAACAGTCAAATTGATCGCTGCTTATCACTTCTTTTGTGGTAGGTACAGTTATTCCAGATAGGGGAATGGGTAGGTTAAGTTATTCCAGGGAGGGGAATGCTTATGGGCAAGGCATTATGCTTGATCGGAGGCGGATGAAGTGGCAAAAAAGGCTCGGCCTACACCATGACCATGCAACTCGTCAACCCAAAGTGAATATGAGCCACACAGGTTGGTTGAAATGGCGCAGCATGAATGATAGAACCTGGATCCAAGCGTCCCAGGATGCATTGCAGCGAAAACGTTCAACAATGTTCAGCGTGACCAATGTTTCTATCTTGGAAAATGAAATTGCATGCTGTATGGAGTGTTTTTGACATATCTTGTCTCAGGATTTGCTTGCAGTCCTACCATATCCCACAAAATGCAGAAGTGCAGTCAATGCAGCTTTTTACCTAAAATGGTAAAAATTGGTCAAAGACTCATGCGGTTTATTACCTGCCCCTGGAATAACATCAATGGCAATTATAAGAATAATGCTGATAATAATACAAATTTTGTATGTATGTTTTCAGCCCTACAAAACCATAACTATAGAAGTTTAAATTTATACGTAAAGCTAGATATTTGTAGAAATATCTATATTGATATATAGCTATCTATTTATATAGCTAGATATATATCTATGCAGTAACATACATTAGATAGATAGATAGATAGATAGATAGACTGTATATAAGCCTGCAAGTCTTGCACTTGAAGCAGCTTTATGATGTCATTAAGGCTCGATGGTGACACGCGCACCCGGAACAAGGATCACAGGTTGTTAGCGGCCATTTTTCCATCAGTCTCCACTGGAGCTAGAAGTGAGCAGACAGATACTCCTATAGACGCTGCTGGAGCCAGATCATTTGTCTCTGTGATGGACAACGTTTGAAATTCGCCCTTAAGCGGGAGACGGCAGCCTACAACAGTCAAATTGATCGCTGCTTATCACTTCTTTTGTGGTAGGTACAGTTATTCCAGATAGGGGAATGGGTAGGTTAAGTTATTCCAGGGAGGGGAATGCTTATGGGCAAGGCATTATGCTTGATCGGAGGCGGATGAAGTGGCAAAAAAGGCTCGGCCTACACCATGACCATGCCAATCGTCAACCCAAAGTGAATATGAGCCACACAGGTTGGTTGAAATAGCGCAACATGAATGATGGAACCTGGATCCAAGCGTCCCAGGATGCATTGCAGTGAAAACGTTCAACAATGTTCAGCGTGACCAATGTTTCTATCTTGGAAATCGAAATTGCATGCTGTATGGAGTGTTTTTGACATATCTTGTCTCAGGATTTGCTTGCAGTCCTACCATATCCCACAAAATGCAGAAGTGCAGTCAATGCAGCTTTTTACCTAAAATGGTAAAAATTGGTCAAAGACTCATGCGGTTTATTACCTGCCCCTGGAATAACATCAATGGCAATTATAAGAATAATGCTGATAATAATACAAATTTTGTATGTATGTTTTCAGCCCTACAAAACCATAACTATACAAGTTTAAATTTATACGTAAAGCTAGATATTTGTAGAAATATCTATATTAATATATAACTATCTATTTATATAGCTAGATATATATCTATGCAGTAACATACATTAGATAGATAGATAGATAGATAGACTGTATATAAGCCTGCAAGTCTTGCACTTGAAGCAGCTTTATGATGTCATTAAGGCTCGATGGTGACACGCGCACCCGGAACAAGGACCACAGGTTGTTAGCGGCCATTTTTCCATCAGTCTCCACTGGAGCTAGAAGTGAGCAGACAGATACTCCTATAGACGCGGCTGGAGCCAGATCATTTGTCTCTGTGATGGACAACGTTTGAAATTCGCCCTTAAGCGGGAGACGGCAGCCTACAACAGTCAAATATATTGCGGCTTATCACTTCTTTTGAGGGAGGTACAGTTATTCCAGATAGGGGAATGGGTAGGTTAAGATATTCCAGGGTGGGGAATGCTTATGGGCAAGGCATTATGCTTGATCGGAGGCGGATGAAGTGGCAAAAAAGGCTCGGCCTACACCATGACCATGCAACTCGTCAACCCAAAGTGAATATGAGCCACACAGGTTGGTTGAAATGGCGCAGCATGAATGATAGAACCTGGATCCAAGCATCTCAGGATGCATTGCAGCGAAAACGTTCAACAATGTTCAGCGTGACCAATGTTTCTATCTTGGAAAATGAAATTGCATGCTGTATGGAGTGTTTTTGATATATCTTGTCTCAGGATTTGCTTGCAGTCCTACCATATCCCACAAAATGCAGAAGTGCAGTCAATGCAGCTTTTTACCTAAAATGGTAAAAATTGGTCAAAGCCTCATGCGGTTTATTACCTGCCCCTGGAATAACATCAATGGCAATTATAAGAATAATGCTGATAATAATACAAATTTTGTATGTATGTTTTCAGCCCTACAAAACCATAACTATAGAAGTTTAAATTTATACGTAAAGCTAGATATTTGTAGAAATATCTATATTGATATATAGCTATCTATTTATATAGCTAGATATATATCTATGCAGTAACATACATTAGATAGATAGATAGATAGATAGATAGATAGATAGATAGATAGATAGATAGATGGATAGATAGACTGTATATAAGCCTGCAAGTCTTGCACTTGAAGCAGCTTTATGATGTCATTAAGGCTCGATGGTGACACGCGCACCCGGAACAAGGATCACAGGTTGTTAGCGGCCATTTTTCCATCAGTCTCCACTGGAGCTAGAAGTGAGCAGACAGATACTCCTATAGACGCTGCTGGAGCCAGATCATTTGTCTCTGTGATGGACAACGTTTGAAATTCGCCCTTAAGCGGGAGACGGCAGCCTACAACAGTCAAATTGATCGCTGCTTATCACTTCTTTTGTGGTAGGTACAGTTATTCCAGATAGGGGAATGGGTAGGTTAAGTTATTCCAGGGAGGGGAATGCTTATGGGCAAGGCATTATGCTTGATCGGAGGCGGATGAAGTGGCAAAAAAGGCTCGGCCTACACCATGACCATGCAACTCGTCAACCCAAAGTGAATATGAGCCACACAGGTTGGTTGAAATGGCGCAGCATGAATGATAGAACCTGGATCCAAGCGTCCCAGGATGCATTGCAGCGAAAACGTTCAACAATGTTCAGCGTGACCAATGTTTCTATCTTGGAAAATGAAATTGCATGCTGTATGGAGTGTTTTTGACATATCTTGTCTCAGGATTTGCTTGCAGTCCTACCATATCCCACAAAATGCAGAAGTACAGTCAATGCAGCTTTTTACCTAAAATGGTAAAAATTGGTCAAAGACTCATGCGGTTTATTACCTGCCCCTGGAATAACATCAATGGCAATTATAAGAATAATGCTGATAATAATACAAATTTTGTATGTATGTTTTCAGCCCTACAAAACCATAACTATAGAAGTTTAAATTTATACGTAAAGCTAGATATTTGTAGAAATATCTATATTGATATATAGCTATCTATTTATATAGCTAGATATATATCTATGCAGTAACATACATTAGATAGATAGATAGATAGATAGATAGATAGATAGATAGATAGATAGATAGATAGACTGTATATAAGCCTGCAAGTCTTGCACTTGAAGCAGCTTTATGATGTCATTAAGGCTCGATGGTGACACGCGCACCCGGAACAAGGATCACAGGTTGTTAGCGGCCATTTTTCCATCAGTCTCCACTGGAGCTAGAAGTGAGCAGACAGATACTCCTATAGACGCTGCTGGAGCCAGATCATTTGTCTCTGTGATGGACAACGTTTGAAATTCGCCCTTAAGCGGGAGACGGCAGCCTACAACAGTCAAATTGATCGCTGCTTATCACTTCTTTTGTGGTAGGTACAGTTATTCCAGATAGGGGAATGGGTAGGTTAAGTTATTCCAGGGAGGGGAATGCTTATGGGCAAGGCATTATGCTTGATCGGAGGCGGATGAAGTGGCAAAAAAGGCTCGGCCTACACCATGACCATGCAACTCGTCAACCCAAAGTGAATATGAGCCACACAGGTTGGTTGAAATGGCGCAGCATGAATGATAGAACCTGGATCCAAGCGTCCCAGGATGCATTGCAGCGAAAACGTTCAACAATGTTCAGCGTGACCAATGTTTCTATCTTGGAAAATGAAATTGCATGCTGTATGGAGTGTTTTTGACATATCTTGTCTCAGGATTTGCTTGCAGTCCTACCATATCCCACAAAATGCAGAAGTACAGTCAATGCAGCTTTTTACCTAAAATGGTAAAAATTGGTCAAAGACTCATGCGGTTTATTACCTGCCCCTGGAATAACATCAATGGCAATTATAAGAATAATGCTGATAATAATACAAATTTTGTATGTATGTTTTCAGCCCTACAAAACCATAACTATAGAAGTTTAAATTTATACGTAAAGCTAGATATTTGTAGAAATATCTATATTGATATATAGCTATCTATTTATATAGCTAGATATATATCTATGCAGTAACATACATTAGATAGATAGATAGATAGATAGACTGTATATAAGCCTGCAAGTCTTGCACTTGAAGCAGCTTTATGATGTCATTAAGGCTCGATGGTGACACGCGCACCCGGAACAAGGATCACAGGTTGTTAGCGGCCATTTTTCCATCAGTCTCCACTGGAGCTAGAAGTGAGCAGACAGATACTCCTATAGACGCGGCTGGAGCCAGATCATTTGTCTCTGTGATGGACAACGTTTGAAATTCGCCCTTAAGCGGGATACGGCAGCCTACAACAGTCAAATTGATCGCTGCTTATCACTTCTTTTGTGGTAGGTACAGTTATTCCAGATAGGGGAATGGGTAGGTTAAGTTATTCCAGGGAGGGGAATGCTTATGGGCAAGGCATTATGCTTGATCGGAGGCGGATGAAGTGGCAAAAAAGGCTCGGCCTACACCATGACCATGCCAATCGTCAACCCAAAGTGAATATGAGCCACACAGGTTGGTTGAAATAGCGCAACATGAATGATGGAACCTGGATCCAAGCGTCCCAGGATGCATTGCAGCGAAAACGTTCAACAATGTTCAGCGTGACCAATGTTTCTATCTTGGAAAATGAAATTGCATGCTGTATAGAGTGTTTTTGATATATCTTGTCTCAGGATTTGCTTGCAGTCCTACCATATCCCACAAAATGCAGAAGTGCAGTCAATGCAGCTTTTTACCTAAAATGGTAAAAATTGGTCAAAGCCTCATGCGGTTTATTACCTGTCCCTGGAATAACATCAATGGCAATTATAAGAATAATGCTGATAATAATACAAATTTTGTATGTATGTTTTCAGCCCTACAAAACCATAACTATAGAAGTTTAAATTTATACGTAAAGCTAGATATTTGTAGAAATATCTATATTGATATATAGCTATCTATTTATATAGCTAGATATATATCTATGCAGTAACATACATTAGATAGATAGATAGATAGATAGATAGATAGATAGATAGATAGACTGTATATAAGCCTGCAAGTCTTGCACTTGAAGCAGCTTTATGATGTCATTAAGGCTCGATGGTGACACGCGCACCCGGAACAAGGATCACAGGTTGTTAGCGGCCATTTTTCCATCAGTCTCCACTGGAGCTAGAAGTGAGCAGACAGATACTCCTATAGACGCTGCTGGAGCCAGATCATTTGTCTCTGTGATGGACAACGTTTGAAATTCGCCCTTAAGCGGGAGACGGCAGCCTACAACAGTCAAATTGATCGCTGCTTATCACTTCTTTTGTGGTAGGTACAGTTATTCCAGATAGGGGAATGGGTAGGTTAAGTTATTCCAGGGAGGGGAATGCTTATGGGCAAGGCATTATGCTTGATCGGAGGCGGATGAAGTGGCAAAAAAGGCTCGGCCTACACCATGACCATGCAACTCGTCAACCCAAAGTGAATATGAGCCACACAGGTTGGTTGAAATGGCGCAGCATGAATGATAGAACCTGGATCCAAGCGTCCCAGGATGCATTGCAGCGAAAACGTTCAACAATGTTCAGCGTGACCAATGTTTCTATCTTGGAAAATGAAATTGCATGCTGTATGGAGTGTTTTTGACATATCTTGTCTCAGGATTTGCTTGCAGTCCTACCATATCCCACAAAATGCAGAAGTACAGTCAATGCAGCTTTTTACCTAAAATGGTAAAAATTGGTCAAAGACTCATGCGGTTTATTACCTGCCCCTGGAATAACATCAATGGCAATTATAAGAATAATGCTGATAATAATACAAATTTTGTATGTATGTTTTCAGCCCTACAAAACCATAACTATAGAAGTTTAAATTTATACGTAAAGCTAGATATTTGTAGAAATATCTATATTGATATATAGCTATCTATTTATATAGCTAGATATATATCTATGCAGTAACATACATTAGATAGATAGATAGATAGATAGATAGATAGACTGTATATAAGCCTGCAAGTCTTGCACTTGAAGCAGCTTTATGATGTCATTAAGGCTCGATGGTGACACGCGCACCCGGAACAAGGATCACAGGTTGTTAGCGGCCATTTTTCCATCAGTCTCCACTGGAGCTAGAAGTGAGCAGACAGATACTCCTATAGACGCGGCTGGAGCCAGATCATTTGTCTCTGTGATGGACAACGTTTGAAATTCGCCCTTAAGCGGGATACGGCAGCCTACAACAGTCAAATTGATCGCTGCTTATCACTTCTTTTGTGGTAGGTACAGTTATTCCAGATAGGGGAATGGGTAGGTTAAGTTATTCCAGGGAGGGGAATGCTTATGGGCAAGGCATTATGCTTGATCGGAGGCGGATGAAGTGGCAAAAAAGGCTCGGCCTACACCATGACCATGCCAATCGTCAACCCAAAGTGAATATGAGCCACACAGGTTGGTTGAAATAGCGCAACATGAATGATGGAACCTGGATCCAAGCGTCCCAGGATGCATTGCAGCGAAAACGTTCAACAATGTTCAGCGTGACCAATGTTTCTATCTTGGAAAATGAAATTGCATGCTGTATGGAGTGTTTTTGATATATCTTGTCTCAGGATTTGCTTGCAGTCCTACCATATCCCACAAAATGCAGAAGTGCAGTCAATGCAGCTTTTTACCTAAAATGGTAAAAATTGGTCAAAGCCTCATGCGGTTTATTACCTGTCCCTGGAATAACATCAATGGCAATTATAAGAATAATGCTGATAATAATACAAATTTTGTATGTATGTTTTCAGCCCTACAAAACCATAACTATAGAAGTTTAAATTTATACGTAAAGCTAGATATTTGTAGAAATATCTATATTGATATATAGCTATCTATTTATATAGCTAGATATATATCTATGCAGTAACATACATTAGATAGATAGATAGATAGATAGACTGTATATAAGCCTGCAAGTCTTGCACTTGAAGCAGCTTTATGATGTCATTAAGGCTCGATGGTGACACGCGCACCCGGAACAAGGATCACAGGTTGTTAGCGGCCATTTTTCCATCAGTCTCCACTGGAGCTAGAAGTGAGCAGACAGATACTCCTATAGACGCGGCTGGAGCCAGATCATTTGTCTCTGTGATGGACAACGTTTGAAATTCGCCCTTAAGCGGGATACGGCAGCCTACAACAGTCAAATTGATCGCTGCTTATCACTTCTTTTGTGGTAGGTACAGTTATTCCAGATAGGGGAATGGGTAGGTTAAGTTATTCCAGGGAGGGGAATGCTTATGGGCAAGGCATTATGCTTGATCGGAGGCGGATGAAGTGGCAAAAAAGGCTCGGCCTACACCATGACCATGCCAATCGTCAACCCAAAGTGAATATGAGCCACACAGGTTGGTTGAAATAGCGCAACATGAATGATGGAACCTGGATCCAAGCGTCCCAGGATGCATTGCAGTGAAAACGTTCAACAATGTTCAGCGTGACCAATGTTTCTATCTTGGAAATCGAAATTGCATGCTGTATGGAGTGTTTTTGACATATCTTGTCTCAGGATTTGCTTGCAGTCCTACCATATCCCACAAAATGCAGAAGTGCAGTCAATGCAGCTTTTTACCTAAAATGGTAAAAATTGGTCAAAGACTCATGCGGTTTATTACCTGCCCCTGGAATAACATCAATGGCAATTATAAGAATAATGCTGATAATAATACAAATTTTGTATGTATGTTTTCAGCCCTACAAAACCATAACTATACAAGTTTAAATTTATACGTAAAGCTAGATATTTGTAGAAATATCTATATTAATATATAACTATCTATTTATATAGCTAGATATATATCTATGCAGTAACATACATTAGATAGATAGATAGATAGATAGACTGTATATAAGCCTGCAAGTCTTGCACTTGAAGCAGCTTTATGATGTCATTAAGGCTCGATGGTGACACGCGCACCCGGAACAAGGACCACAGGTTGTTAGCGGCCATTTTTCCATCAGTCTCCACTGGAGCTAGAAGTGAGCAGACAGATACTCCTATAGACGCGGCTGGAGCCAGATCATTTGTCTCTGTGATGGACAACGTTTGAAATTCGCCCTTAAGCGGGAGACGGCAGCCTACAACAGTCAAATATATTGCGGCTTATCACTTCTTTTGAGGGAGGTACAGTTATTCCAGATAGGGGAATGGGTAGGTTAAGATATTCCAGGGTGGGGAATGCTTATGGGCAAGGCATTATGCTTGATCGGAGGCGGATGAAGTGGCAAAAAAGGCTCGGCCTACACCATGACCATGCAACTCGTCAACCCAAAGTGAATATGAGCCACACAGGTTGGTTGAAATGGCGCAGCATGAATGATAGAACCTGGATCCAAGCATCTCAGGATGCATTGCAGCGAAAACGTTCAACAATGTTCAGCGTGACCAATGTTTCTATCTTGGAAAATGAAATTGCATGCTGTATGGAGTGTTTTTGATATATCTTGTCTCAGGATTTGCTTGCAGTCCTACCATATCCCACAAAATGCAGAAGTGCAGTCAATGCAGCTTTTTACCTAAAATGGTAAAAATTGGTCAAAGCCTCATGCGGTTTATTACCTGCCCCTGGAATAACATCAATGGCAATTATAAGAATAATGCTGATAATAATACAAATTTTGTATGTATGTTTTCAGCCCTACAAAACCATAACTATAGAAGTTTAAATTTATACGTAAAGCTAGATATTTGTAGAAATATCTATATTGATATATAGCTATCTATTTATATAGCTAGATATATATCTATGCAGTAACATACATTAGATAGATAGATAGATAGATAGATAGATAGATAGATAGATAGATGGATAGATAGACTGTATATAAGCCTGCAAGTCTTGCACTTGAAGCAGCTTTATGATGTCATTAAGGCTCGATGGTGACACGCGCACCCGGAACAAGGATCACAGGTTGTTAGCGGCCATTTTTCCATCAGTCTCCACTGGAGCTAGAAGTGAGCAGACAGATACTCCTATAGACGCTGCTGGAGCCAGATCATTTGTCTCTGTGATGGACAACGTTTGAAATTCGCCCTTAAGCGGGAGACGGCAGCCTACAACAGTCAAATTGATCGCTGCTTATCACTTCTTTTGTGGTAGGTACAGTTATTCCAGATAGGGGAATGGGTAGGTTAAGTTATTCCAGGGAGGGGAATGCTTATGGGCAAGGCATTATGCTTGATCGGAGGCGGATGAAGTGGCAAAAAAGGCTCGGCCTACACCATGACCATGCAACTCGTCAACCCAAAGTGAATATGAGCCACACAGGTTGGTTGAAATGGCGCAGCATGAATGATAGAACCTGGATCCAAGCGTCCCAGGATGCATTGCAGCGAAAACGTTCAACAATGTTCAGCGTGACCAATGTTTCTATCTTGGAAAATGAAATTGCATGCTGTATGGAGTGTTTTTGACATATCTTGTCTCAGGATTTGCTTGCAGTCCTACCATATCCCACAAAATGCAGAAGTACAGTCAATGCAGCTTTTTACCTAAAATGGTAAAAATTGGTCAAAGACTCATGCGGTTTATTACCTGCCCCTGGAATAACATCAATGGCAATTATAAGAATAATGCTGATAATAATACAAATTTTGTATGTATGTTTTCAGCCCTACAAAACCATAACTATAGAAGTTTAAATTTATACGTAAAGCTAGATATTTGTAGAAATATCTATATTGATATATAGCTATCTATTTATATAGCTAGATATATATCTATGCAGTAACATACATTAGATAGATAGATAGATAGATAGATAGATAGATAGATAGATAGATAGATAGACTGTATATAAGCCTGCAAGTCTTGCACTTGAAGCAGCTTTATGATGTCATTAAGGCTCGATGGTGACACGCGCACCCGGAACAAGGATCACAGGTTGTTAGCGGCCATTTTTCCATCAGTCTCCACTGGAGCTAGAAGTGAGCAGACAGATACTCCTATAGACGCTGCTGGAGCCAGATCATTTGTCTCTGTGATGGACAACGTTTGAAATTCGCCCTTAAGCGGGAGACGGCAGCCTACAACAGTCAAATTGATCGCTGCTTATCACTTCTTTTGTGGTAGGTACAGTTATTCCAGATAGGGGAATGGGTAGGTTAAGTTATTCCAGGGAGGGGAATGCTTATGGGCAAGGCATTATGCTTGATCGGAGGCGGATGAAGTGGCAAAAAAGGCTCGGCCTACACCATGACCATGCAACTCGTCAACCCAAAGTGAATATGAGCCACACAGGTTGGTTGAAATGGCGCAGCATGAATGATAGAACCTGGATCCAAGCGTCCCAGGATGCATTGCAGCGAAAACGTTCAACAATGTTCAGCGTGACCAATGTTTCTATCTTGGAAAATGAAATTGCATGCTGTATGGAGTGTTTTTGACATATCTTGTCTCAGGATTTGCTTGCAGTCCTACCATATCCCACAAAATGCAGAAGTACAGTCAATGCAGCTTTTTACCTAAAATGGTAAAAATTGGTCAAAGACTCATGCGGTTTATTACCTGCCCCTGGAATAACATCAATGGCAATTATAAGAATAATGCTGATAATAATACAAATTTTGTATGTATGTTTTCAGCCCTACAAAACCATAACTATAGAAGTTTAAATTTATACGTAAAGCTAGATATTTGTAGAAATATCTATATTGATATATAGCTATCTATTTATATAGCTAGATATATATCTATGCAGTAACATACATTAGATAGATAGATAGATAGATAGACTGTATATAAGCCTGCAAGTCTTGCACTTGAAGCAGCTTTATGATGTCATTAAGGCTCGATGGTGACACGCGCACCCGGAACAAGGATCACAGGTTGTTAGCGGCCATTTTTCCATCAGTCTCCACTGGAGCTAGAAGTGAGCAGACAGATACTCCTATAGACGCGGCTGGAGCCAGATCATTTGTCTCTGTGATGGACAACGTTTGAAATTCGCCCTTAAGCGGGATACGGCAGCCTACAACAGTCAAATTGATCGCTGCTTATCACTTCTTTTGTGGTAGGTACAGTTATTCCAGATAGGGGAATGGGTAGGTTAAGTTATTCCAGGGAGGGGAATGCTTATGGGCAAGGCATTATGCTTGATCGGAGGCGGATGAAGTGGCAAAAAAGGCTCGGCCTACACCATGACCATGCCAATCGTCAACCCAAAGTGAATATGAGCCACACAGGTTGGTTGAAATAGCGCAACATGAATGATGGAACCTGGATCCAAGCGTCCCAGGATGCATTGCAGCGAAAACGTTCAACAATGTTCAGCGTGACCAATGTTTCTATCTTGGAAAATGAAATTGCATGCTGTATAGAGTGTTTTTGATATATCTTGTCTCAGGATTTGCTTGCAGTCCTACCATATCCCACAAAATGCAGAAGTGCAGTCAATGCAGCTTTTTACCTAAAATGGTAAAAATTGGTCAAAGCCTCATGCGGTTTATTACCTGTCCCTGGAATAACATCAATGGCAATTATAAGAATAATGCTGATAATAATACAAATTTTGTATGTATGTTTTCAGCCCTACAAAACCATAACTATAGAAGTTTAAATTTATACGTAAAGCTAGATATTTGTAGAAATATCTATATTGATATATAGCTATCTATTTATATAGCTAGATATATATCTATGCAGTAACATACATTAGATAGATAGATAGATAGATAGATAGATAGATAGACTGTATATAAGCCTGCAAGTCTTGCACTTGAAGCAGCTTTATGATGTCATTAAGGCTCGATGGTGACACGCGCACCCGGAACAAGGATCACAGGTTGTTAGCGGCCATTTTTCCATCAGTCTCCACTGGAGCTAGAAGTGAGCAGACAGATACTCCTATAGACGCTGCTGGAGCCAGATCATTTGTCTCTGTGATGGACAACGTTTGAAATTCGCCCTTAAGCGGGAGACGGCAGCCTACAACAGTCAAATTGATCGCTGCTTATCACTTCTTTTGTGGTAGGTACAGTTATTCCAGATAGGGGAATGGGTAGGTTAAGTTATTCCAGGGAGGGGAATGCTTATGGGCAAGGCATTATGCTTGATCGGAGGCGGATGAAGTGGCAAAAAAGGCTCGGCCTACACCATGACCATGCAACTCGTCAACCCAAAGTGAATATGAGCCACACAGGTTGGTTGAAATGGCGCAGCATGAATGATAGAACCTGGATCCAAGCGTCCCAGGATGCATTGCAGCGAAAACGTTCAACAATGTTCAGCGTGACCAATGTTTCTATCTTGGAAAATGAAATTGCATGCTGTATGGAGTGTTTTTGACATATCTTGTCTCAGGATTTGCTTGCAGTCCTACCATATCCCACAAAATGCAGAAGTACAGTCAATGCAGCTTTTTACCTAAAATGGTAAAAATTGGTCAAAGACTCATGCGGTTTATTACCTGCCCCTGGAATAACATCAATGGCAATTATAAGAATAATGCTGATAATAATACAAATTTTGTATGTATGTTTTCAGCCCTACAAAACCATAACTATAGAAGTTTAAATTTATACGTAAAGCTAGATATTTGTAGAAATATCTATATTGATATATAGCTATCTATTTATATAGCTAGATATATATCTATGCAGTAACATACATTAGATAGATAGATAGATAGATAGATAGATAGACTGTATATAAGCCTGCAAGTCTTGCACTTGAAGCAGCTTTATGATGTCATTAAGGCTCGATGGTGACACGCGCACCCGGAACAAGGATCACAGGTTGTTAGCGGCCATTTTTCCATCAGTCTCCACTGGAGCTAGAAGTGAGCAGACAGATACTCCTATAGACGCGGCTGGAGCCAGATCATTTGTCTCTGTGATGGACAACGTTTGAAATTCGCCCTTAAGCGGGATACGGCAGCCTACAACAGTCAAATTGATCGCTGCTTATCACTTCTTTTGTGGTAGGTACAGTTATTCCAGATAGGGGAATGGGTAGGTTAAGTTATTCCAGGGAGGGGAATGCTTATGGGCAAGGCATTATGCTTGATCGGAGGCGGATGAAGTGGCAAAAAAGGCTCGGCCTACACCATGACCATGCCAATCGTCAACCCAAAGTGAATATGAGCCACACAGGTTGGTTGAAATAGCGCAACATGAATGATGGAACCTGGATCCAAGCGTCCCAGGATGCATTGCAGCGAAAACGTTCAACAATGTTCAGCGTGACCAATGTTTCTATCTTGGAAAATGAAATTGCATGCTGTATGGAGTGTTTTTGATATATCTTGTCTCAGGATTTGCTTGCAGTCCTACCATATCCCACAAAATGCAGAAGTGCAGTCAATGCAGCTTTTTACCTAAAATGGTAAAAATTGGTCAAAGCCTCATGCGGTTTATTACCTGTCCCTGGAATAACATCAATGGCAATTATAAGAATAATGCTGATAATAATACAAATTTTGTATGTATGTTTTCAGCCCTACAAAACCATAACTATAGAAGTTTAAATTTATACGTAAAGCTAGATATTTGTAGAAATATCTATATTGATATATAGCTATCTATTTATATAGCTAGATATATATCTATGCAGTAACATACATTAGATAGATAGATAGATAGATAGACTGTATATAAGCCTGCAAGTCTTGCACTTGAAGCAGCTTTATGATGTCATTAAGGCTCGATGGTGACACGCGCACCCGGAACAAGGATCACAGGTTGTTAGCGGCCATTTTTCCATCAGTCTCCACTGGAGCTAGAAGTGAGCAGACAGATACTCCTATAGACGCGGCTGGAGCCAGATCATTTGTCTCTGTGATGGACAACGTTTGAAATTCGCCCTTAAGCGGGATACGGCAGCCTACAACAGTCAAATTGATCGCTGCTTATCACTTCTTTTGTGGTAGGTACAGTTATTCCAGATAGGGGAATGGGTAGGTTAAGTTATTCCAGGGAGGGGAATGCTTATGGGCAAGGCATTATGCTTGATCGGAGGCGGATGAAGTGGCAAAAAAGGCTCGGCCTACACCATGACCATGCCAATCGTCAACCCAAAGTGAATATGAGCCACACAGGTTGGTTGAAATAGCGCAACATGAATGATGGAACCTGGATCCAAGCGTCCCAGGATGCATTGCAGCGAAAACGTTCAACAATGTTCAGCGTGACCAATGTTTCTATCTTGGAAAATGAAATTGCATGCTGTATAGAGTGTTTTTGATATATCTTGTCTCAGGATTTGCTTGCAGTCCTACCATATCCCACAAAATGCAGAAGTGCAGTCAATGCAGCTTTTTACCTAAAATGGTAAAAATTGGTCAAAGCCTCATGCGGTTTATTACCTGTCCCTGGAATAACATCAATGGCAATTATAAGAATAATGCTGATAATAATACAAATTTTGTATGTATGTTTTCAGCCCTACAAAACCATAACTATAGAAGTTTAAATTTATACGTAAAGCTAGATATTTGTAGAAATATCTATATTGATATATAGCTATCTATTTATATAGCTAGATATATATCTATGCAGTAACATACATTAGATAGATAGATAGATAGATAGATAGATAGATAGACTGTATATAAGCCTGCAAGTCTTGCACTTGAAGCAGCTTTATGATGTCATTAAGGCTCGATGGTGACACGCGCACCCGGAACAAGGATCACAGGTTGTTAGCGGCCATTTTTCCATCAGTCTCCACTGGAGCTAGAAGTGAGCAGACAGATACTCCTATAGACGCTGCTGGAGCCAGATCATTTGTCTCTGTGATGGACAACGTTTGAAATTCGCCCTTAAGCGGGAGACGGCAGCCTACAACAGTCAAATTGATCGCTGCTTATCACTTCTTTTGTGGTAGGTACAGTTATTCCAGATAGGGGAATGGGTAGGTTAAGTTATTCCAGGGAGGGGAATGCTTATGGGCAAGGCATTATGCTTGATCGGAGGCGGATGAAGTGGCAAAAAAGGCTCGGCCTACACCATGACCATGCAACTCGTCAACCCAAAGTGAATATGAGCCACACAGGTTGGTTGAAATGGCGCAGCATGAATGATAGAACCTGGATCCAAGCGTCCCAGGATGCATTGCAGCGAAAACGTTCAACAATGTTCAGCGTGACCAATGTTTCTATCTTGGAAAATGAAATTGCATGCTGTATGGAGTGTTTTTGACATATCTTGTCTCAGGATTTGCTTGCAGTCCTACCATATCCCACAAAATGCAGAAGTACAGTCAATGCAGCTTTTTACCTAAAATGGTAAAAATTGGTCAAAGACTCATGCGGTTTATTACCTGCCCCTGGAATAACATCAATGGCAATTATAAGAATAATGCTGATAATAATACAAATTTTGTATGTATGTTTTCAGCCCTACAAAACCATAACTATAGAAGTTTAAATTTATACGTAAAGCTAGATATTTGTAGAAATATCTATATTGATATATAGCTATCTATTTATATAGCTAGATATATATCTATGCAGTAACATACATTAGATAGATAGATAGATAGATAGATAGATAGATAGACTGTATATAAGCCTGCAAGTCTTGCACTTGAAGCAGCTTTATGATGTCATTAAGGCTCGATGGTGACACGCGCACCCGGAACAAGGATCACAGGTTGTTAGCGGCCATTTTTCCATCAGTCTCCACTGGAGCTAGAAGTGAGCAGACAGATACTCCTATAGACGCGGCTGGAGCCAGATCATTTGTCTCTGTGATGGACAACGTTTGAAATTCGCCCTTAAGCGGGATACGGCAGCCTACAACAGTCAAATTGATCGCTGCTTATCACTTCTTTTGTGGTAGGTACAGTTATTCCAGATAGGGGAATGGGTAGGTTAAGTTATTCCAGGGAGGGGAATGCTTATGGGCAAGGCATTATGCTTGATCGGAGGCGGATGAAGTGGCAAAAAAGGCTCGGCCTACACCATGACCATGCCAATCGTCAACCCAAAGTGAATATGAGCCACACAGGTTGGTTGAAATAGCGCAACATGAATGATGGAACCTGGATCCAAGCGTCCCAGGATGCATTGCAGCGAAAACGTTCAACAATGTTCAGCGTGACCAATGTTTCTATCTTGGAAAATGAAATTGCATGCTGTATGGAGTGTTTTTGATATATCTTGTCTCAGGATTTGCTTGCAGTCCTACCATATCCCACAAAATGCAGAAGTGCAGTCAATGCAGCTTTTTACCTAAAATGGTAAAAATTGGTCAAAGCCTCATGCGGTTTATTACCTGTCCCTGGAATAACATCAATGGCAATTATAAGAATAATGCTGATAATAATACAAATTTTGTATGTATGTTTTCAGCCCTACAAAACCATAACTATAGAAGTTTAAATTTATACGTAAAGCTAGATATTTGTAGAAATATCTATATTGATATATAGCTATCTA
>NW_027102416.1:0-30000 GCF_035609145.1 Eleutherodactylus coqui
GGCTGCAGGGGTGGGCCTGGGCGGCTGCCGAGGGCCCCCGTAGTGCACCTACCAGCAGTAGCTCAAGACCCAGGCTGACCCTCCGATGTGCCCGGGCAGGACACCCAGGAGGCGGGGAGCAGCCCCCGCTGAAGCCCACGTCAGTTGGCAGAGACGGGTCTTTGAGAAAAAATGACAAAGTCCAAACGCTCCAGGCGCTGGCCAGGGATGCGGACCGGGCTGGCCGGGCCGGCGGGGGCTGCGGCTGCCGGGGCTGAGCCGAGTGTTGATGCATGTCGTGAGAACCGGGAAGGGGACAAACCTGTGGCTCCAGGCCGGGTGGGAGTTCCAGGAGGTCGGCCTGACTCTGGAGGTTTTCCCCTTAGCTTTTCCCCATAGGCCAAAAGGGGGGAAGTCAAAAAAGCACCCCCAGCAGATGTATGCAGGAGGGGCTGGGGGGTGACGGAGAGCGGGCTGTTGGCAGCTGTGTGGTGGCTGCTGGCAGCCGTGTGCTGGCTGCAGGGGTGGGCCTGGGCGGCTGCCGAGGGCCCCCGAAGCGCACCTACCAGCAGTAGCTCAAGACCCAGGCTGAGCCTCCGATGTGCCCGGGCAGGACACCCAGGAGGCGGGGAGCAGCCCCCGCTGAAGTCCATGGCATGTGCCAGAGGCGAGTCTTGGAGAAAAAACGACAAAGTCCAAACGCTCCAGGCGTGCAGGCCAGGGGTGCGGACCGGGCTGGCCGGGCCGGCGGGAGCTGCGGCTGCCGGGGCTGAGCCGAGTGTTGATGCATGTCGTGAGAACCGGGAAGGGGACAAACCTGTGGCTCCAGGCCGGGTGGGAGTTCCAGTAGGTCGGCCTGACTCTGGAGGTTTTCCCCTTGGCATTTCCCCATTGGCCAAAACGGGGGAAGTCAAAAAAGCACCCCCGGCAGATGTATGCAGGAGGGGCTGGGGGGTGATGGCGAGCGGGCTGTTGGCAGCTGTGTGGTGGCTGCTGGCAGCCGTGTGCTGGCTGCAAGGGTGGGCCTGGGCGGCTGCGGAGGGCCCCCCCGAGTGCACCTACCAGTAGGGGCTGAAGACCCAGGCTGAGCCTCCGATGTGCCCGGGCAGGACACCCAGGAGGCGGGGAGCAGCCCCCGCTGAAGCCCAGGGCAGTTGGCACAGATGGGTCTTTGAGAAAAAACGACAAAGTCCAAACGCTCCAGGCGCTGGCCAGGGGTGCGGACCCGGCTGGCCGGGCCGGCGGGGGCTGCAGCTGCCGGGGTTGAGCCGAGTGTCAGTGCAGGTCCTGAGAACCGGGAAGGGGACAAACCGGTGGCTCCAGGCCGGGTTGGAGTTCCATGAGGTCGGCCTGACTCTGGAGGTTTTCCCCCTGGCTTTTCCCCATAGGCCAAAAGGGGGGAAGTCAAAAAAGCACCCCCAGCAGATGTATGCAGAGTTGGGCTGGGGGGTGACGGAGAGCGGGCTGTTGGCAGCTGTGTGGTGGCTGCTGGCAGCCGTGTGCTGGCTGCAGGGGTGGGCCTGGGCGGCTGCGGAGGGCCCCCTGAGTGCACCTGCCAGCGGTGGCTCAAGACATTGCCTGAGCCTCCGATGTGCCCGGGCAGGACACCCAGGAGGCGGGGAGCAGCCCCCGCTGAGGTCCATGGCATGTGCCAGAGGTGAGTCTTGGAGAAAAAAAACGACAAAGTCCAAACGCTCCAGGCGCCGGGCAGGGTGGCGGACCCGGCTGGCCGGGCTGGCGGGGGCTGCGGCGGCCGGGGCTGAGCCGAGTGTCGATGCATGTCCTGAGAACCGGGAAGGGGACAAACCGGTGGCTCCAGGCCGGGTTGGAGTTCCATGAGGTCGGCCTGACTCTGGAGGTTTCCCCCCTGGCTTTTCCCCATAGGCCAAAAGGGGGGAAGTCAAAAAAGCACCCCCAGCAGATGTATGCAGAGGGGCTGGTGGGTGATGGATAGTGGGCTGTTGGCAGCTGTGTGGTGGCTGCTGGCAGCCGTGTGCTGGCTGCAGGGGTGGGCCTGGGCGGCTGCGGAGGGCCCCCGTAGTGCACCTACCAGTAGGGGGCTCGAGACCCAGGCTGAGCCTCCGATGTGCCCGGGCAGGACACCCAGGAGGCGGGGAGCAGCCCCCGCTGAGGTCCATGGCATGTGCCAGAGGTGAGTCTTGGAGAAAAAAAACGACAAAGTCCAAACGCTCCAGGCGCCGGGCAGGGTGGCGGACCCGGCTGGCCGGGCTGGCGGGGGCTGCGGCGGCCGGGGCTGAGCCGAGTGTCGATGCATGTCCTGAGAACCGGGAAGGGGACAAACCGGTGGCTCCAGGCCGGGTTGGAGTTCCATGAGGTCGGCCTGACTCTGGAGGTTTTCCCCCTGGCTTTTCCCCATAGGCCAAAAGGGGGGAAGTCAAAAAAGCACCCCCAGCAGATGTATGCAGAGTTGGGCTGGGGGGTGACGGAGAGCGGGCTGTTGGCAGCTGTGTGGTGGCTGCTGGCAGCCGTGTGCTGGCTGCAGGGGTGGGCCTGGGCGGCTGCGGAGGGCCCCCTGAGTGCACCTGCCAGCGGTGGCTCAAGACATTGCCTGAGCCTCCGATGTGCCCGGGCAGGACACCCAGGAGGCGGGGAGCAGCCCCCGCTGAGGTCCATGGCATGTGCCAGAGGTGAGTCTTGGAGAAAAAAAACGACAAAGTCCAAACGCTCCAGGCGCCGGGCAGGGTGGCGGACCCGGCTGGCCGGGCTGGCGGGGGCTGCGGCGGCCGGGGCTGAGCCGAGTGTCGATGCATGTCCTGAGAACCGGGAAGGGGACAAACCGGTGGCTCCAGGCCGGGTTGGAGTTCCAGGAGGTCGGCCTGACTCTGGAGGTTTTCCCCTTAGCATTTCCCCATAGGCCAAAAGGGGGGAAGTCAAAAAAGCACCCCCGGCAGATGTATGCAGAAGGGGCTGGGGGGTGACGGAGAGCGGGCTGTTGGCAGCTGCGTGGTGGCTGCTGGCAGCCGTGTGCTGGCTGCAGGGGTGGGCCTGGGCGGCTGCCGAGGGCCCCCGTAGTGCACCTACCAGCGGTGGTTGAAGACATTGCCTGAGCCTCCGATGTGCCCGGGCAGGACACCCGGGAGGCGGGGAACAGCCCCCGCTGAAGTCCATGGCATGTGCCAGAATCGAGTCTTGGAGAAAAAGTGACAAAGTCCAAACGCTCCAGGCGCCGGCCAGGGCGGTTGACCCCGGCTGGCCGGGCCGGCGGGAGCTGCGGCTGCCGGGGCTGAGCCGAGTGTCGATGCATGTCGTGAGAACCGGGAAGGGGACAAACCTGTGGCTCCAGGCCGGGTTGGAGTTCCAGGAGGTCGGCCTGACTCTGGACGTTTTCCCCTTAGCATTTCCCCATAGGCCAAAACGGGGGAAGTCAAAAAAGCACCCCCGCCAGATGTATGCAGAGTTGGGCTGGGGGGTGACGGGGAGCGGGCTGTTGGCAGCTGTGTGGTGGCTGCAGGGGTGGGCCTGGGCGGCTGCGGAGGGCGCCTTCAGAGTGCACCTACCAGTAGGGGCTCAAGACCCAGGCTGAGCCTCCGATGTGCCCGGGCAGGACACCCAGGAGGCGGGGAGCAGACACCCCCGCTGAAGCCCACGGCAGTTGGCAGAGATGAGTCTTGGAGAAAAAAAACGACAAAGTCCAAACGCTCCAGGCGCTGGCCAGGGGTGCGGACCGGGCCGGCCGGGCCGGCGGGGGCTGCGGCTGCCGGGGCTGAGCCGAGTGTTGATGCATGTCCTGAGAACCGGGAAGGGGACAGACCGGTGGCTCCAGGCCGGGTTGGAGTTCCAGGAGGTCGGCCTGACTCTGGAGGTTTCCCCCCTGGCTTTTCCCCATAGGCCAAAAGGGGGGAAGTCAAAAAAGCACCCCCGCCAGATGTATGCAGAGTTGGGCTGGGGGGTGACGGGGAGCGGGCTGTTGGCAGCTGTGTGGTGGCTGCTGGCAGCCGTGTGCTGGCTGCAGGGGTGGGCCTGGGCGGCTGCCGAGGGCCCCCGTAGTGCACCTACCAGCAGTAGCTCAAGACCCAGGCTGACCCTCCGATGTGCCCGGGCAGGACACCCAGGAGGCGGGGAGCAGCCCCCGCTGAAGCCCACGTCAGTTGGCAGAGACGGGTCTTTGAGAAAAAATGACAAAGTCCAAACGCTCCAGGCGCTGGCCAGGGATGCGGACCGGGCTGGCCGGGCCGGCGGGGGCTGCGGCTGCCGGGGCTGAGCCGAGTGTTGATGCATGTCGTGAGAACCGGGAAGGGGACAAACCTGTGGCTCCAGGCCGGGTGGGAGTTCCAGGAGGTCGGCCTGACTCTGGAGGTTTTCCCCTTAGCTTTTCCCCATAGGCCAAAAGGGGGGAAGTCAAAAAAGCACCCCCAGCAGATGTATGCAGGAGGGGCTGGGGGGTGACGGAGAGCGGGCTGTTGGCAGCTGTGTGGTGGCTGCTGGCAGCCGTGTGCTGGCTGCAGGGGTGGGCCTGGGCGGCTGCCGAGGGCCCCCGAAGCGCACCTACCAGCAGTAGCTCAAGACCCAGGCTGAGCCTCCGATGTGCCCGGGCAGGACACCCAGGAGGCGGGGAGCAGCCCCCGCTGAAGTCCATGGCATGTGCCAGAGGCGAGTCTTGGAGAAAAAACGACAAAGTCCAAACGCTCCAGGCGTGCAGGCCAGGGGTGCGGACCGGGCTGGCCGGGCCGGCGGGAGCTGCGGCTGCCGGGGCTGAGCCGAGTGTTGATGCATGTCGTGAGAACCGGGAAGGGGACAAACCTGTGGCTCCAGGCCGGGTGGGAGTTCCAGTAGGTCGGCCTGACTCTGGAGGTTTTCCCCTTGGCATTTCCCCATTGGCCAAAACGGGGGAAGTCAAAAAAGCACCCCCGGCAGATGTATGCAGGAGGGGCTGGGGGGTGATGGCGAGCGGGCTGTTGGCAGCTGTGTGGTGGCTGCTGGCAGCCGTGTGCTGGCTGCAAGGGTGGGCCTGGGCGGCTGCGGAGGGCCCCCCCGAGTGCACCTACCAGTAGGGGCTGAAGACCCAGGCTGAGCCTCCGATGTGCCCGGGCAGGACACCCAGGAGGCGGGGAGCAGCCCCCGCTGAAGCCCAGGGCAGTTGGCACAGATGGGTCTTTGAGAAAAAACGACAAAGTCCAAACGCTCCAGGCGCTGGCCAGGGGTGCGGACCCGGCTGGCCGGGCCGGCGGGGGCTGCAGCTGCCGGGGTTGAGCCGAGTGTCAGTGCAGGTCCTGAGAACCGGGAAGGGGACAAACCGGTGGCTCCAGGCCGGGTTGGAGTTCCATGAGGTCGGCCTGACTCTGGAGGTTTTCCCCCTGGCTTTTCCCCATAGGCCAAAAGGGGGGAAGTCAAAAAAGCACCCCCAGCAGATGTATGCAGAGTTGGGCTGGGGGGTGACGGAGAGCGGGCTGTTGGCAGCTGTGTGGTGGCTGCTGGCAGCCGTGTGCTGGCTGCAGGGGTGGGCCTGGGCGGCTGCGGAGGGCCCCCTGAGTGCACCTGCCAGCGGTGGCTCAAGACATTGCCTGAGCCTCCGATGTGCCCGGGCAGGACACCCAGGAGGCGGGGAGCAGCCCCCGCTGAGGTCCATGGCATGTGCCAGAGGTGAGTCTTGGAGAAAAAAAACGACAAAGTCCAAACGCTCCAGGCGCCGGGCAGGGTGGCGGACCCGGCTGGCCGGGCTGGCGGGGGCTGCGGCGGCCGGGGCTGAGCCGAGTGTCGATGCATGTCCTGAGAACCGGGAAGGGGACAAACCGGTGGCTCCAGGCCGGGTTGGAGTTCCATGAGGTCGGCCTGACTCTGGAGGTTTCCCCCCTGGCTTTTCCCCATAGGCCAAAAGGGGGGAAGTCAAAAAAGCACCCCCAGCAGATGTATGCAGAGGGGCTGGTGGGTGATGGATAGTGGGCTGTTGGCAGCTGTGTGGTGGCTGCTGGCAGCCGTGTGCTGGCTGCAGGGGTGGGCCTGGGCGGCTGCGGAGGGCCCCCGTAGTGCACCTACCAGTAGGGGGCTCGAGACCCAGGCTGAGCCTCCGATGTGCCCGGGCAGGACACCCAGGAGGCGGGGAGCAGCCCCCGCTGAGGTCCATGGCATGTGCCAGAGGTGAGTCTTGGAGAAAAAAAACGACAAAGTCCAAACGCTCCAGGCGCCGGGCAGGGTGGCGGACCCGGCTGGCCGGGCTGGCGGGGGCTGCGGCGGCCGGGGCTGAGCCGAGTGTCGATGCATGTCCTGAGAACCGGGAAGGGGACAAACCGGTGGCTCCAGGCCGGGTTGGAGTTCCATGAGGTCGGCCTGACTCTGGAGGTTTCCCCCCTGGCTTTTCCCCATAGGCCAAAAGGGGGGAAGTCAAAAAAGCACCCCCAGCAGATGTATGCAGAGGGGCTGGTGGGTGATGGATAGTGGGCTGTTGGCAGCTGTGTGGTGGCTGCTGGCAGCCGTGTGCTGGCTGCAGGGGTGGGCCTGGGCGGCTGCGGAGGGCCCCCGTAGTGCACCTACCAGTAGGGGGCTCGAGACCCAGGCTGAGCCTCCGATGTGCCCGGGCAGGACACCCAGGAGGCGGGGAGCAGCCCCCGCTGAAGCCCAGGGCAGTTGGCAGAGATTGGTCTTTGAGAAAAAATGACAAAGTCCAAACGCTCCAGGCGCTGGTCAGGGGTGCGGACCCGGCTGGCCGGGCCGGCGGGAGCTGCGGCGGCTGGGGAAGAGCCGAGTGTCGATGCATGTCCTGAGAACCGGGAAGGGGGCAAACCAGTAGCTCCAGGCCGGGTTGGAGTTCCATGAGGTCGGCCTGACTCTGGAGGTTTTCCCCTTGGCATTTCCCCATAGGCCAAAACGGGGGAAGTAAAAAAAGCACCCCCAGCAGATGTATGCAGAGTTGGGCTGGGGGGTGATGGGGAGCGGGCTGTTGGCAGCTGTGTGGTGGCTGCTGGCAGCCGTGTGCTGGCTGCAGGGGTGGGCCCCGGGCGGCTGCGGAGGGCCCCCGGAGTGCACCTACCAGTAGGGGCTGAAGACCCAGGCTGAACCTCCGATGTGCCCGGGCAGGACACCCAGGAGGCGGGGAGCAGCCCCCGCTGAAGCCCACGGCAGTTGGCAGAGGCGAGTCTTGGAGAAAAAAACGACAAAGTCCAAACGCTCCAGGCGAGCCGGCCAGGGGTGCGGACCCGGCTGGCCGGGCCGGCGGGAGCTGCGGCGGCCGGGGCTGAGCCGAGCGTCGACGCATGTCCTGAGAACCGGGAAGGGGACAAACCGGTGGCTCCAGGCCGGGTTGGAGTTCCATGAGGTCGGCCTGACTCTGGAGGTTTTCCCCCTGGCTTTTCTCCATAGGCCAAAACGGGGGGAGGCAAAAAAGCACCCCCAGCAGATGTATGCAGGAGGGGCTGGGGGGTGACGGAGAGCGGGCTGTTGGCAGCTGTGTGGTGGCTGTTGGCAGCTGTGTGGTGGCTGCTGGCAGCCGTGTGCTGGCTGCAGGGATGGGCCCCGGGCGGCTGCGGAGGGCCCCCAAAGCGCACCTACCAGTAGGGGCTGAAGACCCAGGCTGAGCCTCCGATGTGCCCGGGCAGGACACCCAGGGGGCGGGGAGCAGCCCCCGCTGAAGTCCATGGCATGTGCCAGAGGCGACTCTTGGAGAAAAAAAACGACAAAGTCCAAACGCTCCAGGCGTGCCGGCCAGGGGTGCGGACCCGGCCGGGCCGGCGAGAGCTGCGGCGGCCGGGGCAGAGCCGCGTGTCGATGCAGGTGGTGAGAACCGGTATGAGGGTAATCCTGGTCGCTCCGGGCCGAGCCAGGGTTCCAGGAGGGCGGAAGGAGCGGGCCCGTTTCCCCTGATAGCGCCGACGACGGTAAAATAAGGCCTCGCAAAACGTCAGCACGAACACCTTGTCGGGGTATAAGGGAACGAGCGGTGTGCGGTCTTTGACAAAGTGACAGTATTTCTCCAAAAAAAGCACCCCCGGCAGATGCGTGCAGACGGGGCTGGCTGGTGACGGAGAGCGGCGGGCTGTTGGCAGCAGTGTGCTGGCTGCAAGGGGTGGCCCGGGGCGGCTGCGGAGGGCCCCCAAAGTGCACCTGCCAGCGGTGGCTCAAGACCCTGGCTGAGCCTCCGATGTCCCCGGGCAGGACCCCAGCAGGCCGGGCACGGACCGCAGCTTGCCCCCTTTGCCGTCCGATGAAGCTCGCACGGTCAGAAAAAGTTTCAAAGTCCCAACGGGGGAGAGAGTGTTGACGGCGAGGGGGCGCTGGCTGCTCCAGGGGCCGGGAGGGAGGCCCTGGAGGTCGGCCTGGGGGTGAGTGGAGCGGCCCCCGTGTGTCCCTGAGCGTCCCCCGGTCTTTGGTCGAGAGGGGGTCTCAGCCGCTAATGTGCCCGCCCGGGTACCTAGGCAGGCCGGCCTGGGGCGAGTGGAGCAGCCCCCGTGTGTCCCTGAGCGTCCCCCGGTCTTTGGTCGAGAGGGGGTCTCAGCCGCTAGTGTGCCCGCCCGGGTACCTAGGGAGGCCGGCCTGGGGCGAGTGGAGCAGCCCCCGTGTGTCCCTGAGTGTCCCCTGGCGTTTGCTGAAGAGGGGGTCTCAGCCGCTAATGTGCCCGCCTGGGTACCTAGGGAGGCCGGCCTGGGGCGAGTGGAGCAGCCCCCGTGTGTCCCCGAGCGCCCCCCGGTCTCTGGTGGAGAGGGGGTCTCAGCCGCTAATGTGCCCGCCTCAGGGAGTCCGGCCTGGGGCGAGTGGAGCAGCCCCCGTGTGTCCCCGAGTGCCCCCCCGGTCTTTGGTGGAGAGGGGGTCTCAGCCGCTAATGTGCCCGCCTCAGGGAGTCCGGCCTGGGGCGAGTGGAGCAGCCCCCGTGTGTCCCTGAGCGTCCCCCGGTCTTTGGTGGAGAGGGGGTCTCAGCCGCTAATGTGCCCGCCTCAGGGAGGCCGGCCTGGGGCGAGTGGAGCAGCCCCCGTGTGTCCCTGAGCGTCCCCCGGTCTCTGGTGGAGAGGGGGCCTCAGCCGCTAATGTGCCCGCCTCAGGGAGGCCGGCCTGGGGCGAGTGGAGCAGCCCCCGTGTGTCCCTGTGTGTCCCCCGGTCTTTGGTGGAGAGGGGGCCTCAGCCGCTAATGTGCCCGCCTCAGGGAGGCCGGCCTGGGGCGAGTGGAGCAGCCCCCGTGTGTCCCTGAGCGTCCCCCGGTCTTTGGTCGAGAGGGGGTCTCAGCCGCTAATGTGCCCGCCTCAGGGAGGCCGGCCTGGGGCGAGTGGAGCAGCCCCCGTGTGTCCCTGAGCGTCCCCCGGTCTTTGGTGGAGAGGGGGCCTCAGCCGCTAATGTGCCCGCCTCAGGGAGGCCGGCCTGGGGCGAGTGGAGCAGCCCCCGTGTGTCCCTGAGCGTCCCCCGGTCTTTGGTCGAGAGGGGGTCTCAGCCGCTAATGTGCCCGCCTCAGGGAGGCCGGCCTGGGGCGAGTGGAGCAGCCCCCGCGTGTCCCTGAGTGTCCCCTGACGTTTGCTGAAGAGGGGGTCTCAGCCGCTAATGTGCCCGCCTCAGGGAGGCCGGCCTGGTGCGAGTGGAGCAGCCCCCGTGTGTCCCTGAGCGCCCCCCGGTCTTTGGTGGAGAGGGGGTCTCAGCCGCTAATGTGCCCGCCCGGGTACCTAGGGAGGCCGGCCTGGGGCGAGTGGAGCAGCCCCCGTGTGTCCCTGAGTGTCCCCCGGTCTTTGGTGGAGAGGGGGTCTCAGCCGCTAATGTGCCCGCCTCAGGGAGTCCGGCCTGGGGCGAGTGGAGCAGCCCCCGTGTATCCCCGAGTGCCCCCCGGTCTTTGGTGGAGAGGGGGTCTCAGCCGCTAATGTGCCCGCCTCAGGGAGTCCGGCCTGGGGCGAGTGGAGCAGCCCCCGTGTGTCCCTGAGCGTCCCCCGGTCATTGGTGGAGAGGGGGTCTCAGCTGCTAATGTGCCCGCCTCAGGGAGGCCGGCCTGGGGCGAGTGGAGCAGCCCCCGTGTGTCCCCGAGCGCCCCCCGGTCTCTGGTGGAGAGGGGGTCTCAGCCGCTAATGTGCCCGCCTCAGGGAGTCCGGCCTGGGGCGAGTGGAGCAGCCCCCGTGTGTCCCCGAGCGCCCCCCGGTCTCTGGTGGAGAGGGGGTCTCAGCCGCTAATGTGCCCGCCTGGGTACCCAGGGAGGCCGGCCTGGGGCGAGTGGAGCAGCCCCCGTGTGTCCCTGAGCGTCCCCCGGTCATTGGTGGAGAGGGGGTCTCAGCTGCTAATGTGCCCGCCTCAGGGAGGCCGGCCTGGGGCGAGTGGAGCAGCCCCCGTGTGTCCCCGAGCGCCCCCCGGTCTCTGGTGGAGAGGGGGTCTCAGCCGCTAATGTGCCCGCCTCAGGGAGTCCGGCCTGGGGCGAGTGGAGCAGCCCCCGTGTGTCCCCGAGCGCCCCCCGGTCTCTGGTGGAGAGGGGGTCTCAGCCGCTAATGTGCCCGCCTCAGGGAGTCCGGCCTGGGGCGAGTGGAGCAGCCCCCGTGTGTCCCCGAGCGCCCCCCGGTCTCTGGTGGAGAGGGGGTCTCAGCCGCTAATGTGCCCGCCCGGGTACCCAGGGAGGCCGGCCTGGGGCGAGTGGAGCAGCCCCCGTGCGTCCCTGAGCGCCCCCCTGGCGTTTGCTCAAGAGGGGGTCCCAGCCGCCAATATGGCCGCCCGGGTACCCGCGGGGGCCGCCCTGGGGCGAGTGGAGCAGCCCCCGTGTGCCCCTGAGCGCCCCCTGGCGTTCGCTGAAGAGGGGGTCTCAGCCGCCAATATGGCCGCCCGGGTGCCCGGGGGAGCGGCCTGGGGTGGCCCTGTGCAGCCTCCGGGCGCCCCTGAGTGTTTTCCAGTATCTGGCCGAGACACCCCCTGACCCTCCGACTGTGTCCGTTTGGAGCGCCTGGTGCCTGGGCACCCCCTGAGTGTTTTTCAGTATCTGGCCGAGACACCCCCTGACCCTCCGACTGTGTCCGTTTTTAGTGCCTGGTGCCTGGGCACAGACCGCGGCAGCTCCCGCTGGCCGCATTGACAGAGTGCTGAAAAAATGACAAAGTCCGAAAATGCCTGAGAACCGGGAAGGGGACAAACCGGCGGCTCCAGGCCGAGCCGGAGTTCCAGGAGGTCGGCATGATTTTGCCGGTTTCCCCATAGGAGGTGCCAAGTTGCCAAAATGGGGGAACTCAAAAAAGCACCCCCGCCAGATGTATGTAGGGGGGCTGGATGGTCGATGGGGAGTGGGTGCCTGGCAGCAGGGGCCACCCCGCGCAGGTGCCCCGGGGGGCCCGCGGGGGGCCCCCGAAGACACCCCCCCCAGCACTCGCTGAAAACCCCGTCCGAGCCGCCCGCGCTGCCCGGAGGGAGTCCCGGGAGGCCGGGCACGGCCCGCAGGTCTCTCCCTCTGCCCCCCGGTGAGGTTTGCACGGGGGGGAAAAGTTTCAAAGTCCCGACGGGGGGCGAGAGACAGTGCGGCGAGGGGTGGCGGGCTGCTCCGCGGACCCGGGGGAAGCCCGGGGAGGGCGGCCTGAGGGCGCGGAGGGCCCCCTGAGAGTGCCTACGGGTAGTAGGTGAGAAACCCTGCCTGTACCTCCCACGGGGCCCGGGCAGGGACCCCGGGAGGCCGGGCAGAGCCCGCAGGTCGCCCCCTTCCCGTCCGATGAAGCTCGCACGGTCAGAAAAGTTTCAAAGTCCCAACGGGGGGAGAGTGTTGACGGCGAGGGGGGTGCAGGCTGCTCCAGGGTCCGGGGGCAGCCCCTGGAGGTCGGCCTGGGGGTGTGGAGGGGCCCCCCTGAGAGCACCCAACAGTAGTTGCTCAAGACCCTGCCTGAGCCTCCGATGTGCCCGGGCATGAACCCCAGGAGGCGGGGAACAGCCGTGGCAGCCCCTGCTGAAGTCCTTGGCAGTTGGCAGAGGCGAGTCTTGGGGAAAAAAACGACAAAGTCCAAACGCTCCAGGCGCCGGCCAGGGGGGCGGACGTGGCTGGCCTGGCCGGCGGGTGCTGCGGCTGCCGGGGCTGAGCCGAGTGTCGATGCATCTCCTGAGAACCGGGAAGGGGACAAACCGGTGGCTCCAGTCCGAGCTGGAGTTCCAGAAGGTCGGCCTGACTCTGGAGGTTTTCCCCCTGGCTTTTCCCCATAGGCCAAAAGGGGGGAAGTCAAAAAAGCACCCCCGGCAGATGTATGCAGAAGGGGCTGGGGGGTGACGGAGAGCGGGCTGTTGGCAGCTGCGTGGTGGCTGCAGGGGTGGGCCTGGGCGGCTGCGGTGGGCCCCCTGAGTGCACCTGCCCGTGGTGGCTGAAAACCCAGGCTGAGCCTCCGATGTGCCTGGGCAGGACCCCAGGAGGCCGGGCACAGAACGCCGGTTGCCCCCCATTGCCGTTTGACGAAGCTTGCACGGTCAGAAAAGTTTCAAAGTCCCAACGGGGAGAGAGTGTTGACGGCGAGGGGGTGCTGGCAGCTCCAGCGGCCGGGGGCAACCGCTGGAGGCTGGGCCCGGACTGCGGCAGCCCCCCTTGCAGTCGAACAAAGTTTGAGGAGACGAGTCATGAAAATGACAAAGTCCAAACGCTCCAGGCGTGCCGTCCAGGGGGGCGGACCCAGCTGGTCGGACCGGCGGGAGCTGCGGCGGCCGGGGAAGAGCCGAGTGTCAATGCAGGTCACGAGAACCGGTATGAGGGTAAACCTGGCCGCTCCGGGCCGAGGCACGGTTCCAGGAGGGCGGAAGGAGCGGGCCCGCTTCCCCTGATAGCGCCGACGGCGGTAAAATAAGGCCTCGCAAAACGTCAGCACGAACACCTTGTCGGGGTATAAGGGAACGAGCGGTGTGCGGTCTTTGACAAAGTGACAGTGTTTCTCAAAAAAGCACCCCCGGCAGATGTGTGCAGACGGGGCTGGCTGGTGTGGGAGAGCGGCGGGCTGTTGGCAGCAGTGTGCTGGCTGCAGGGGTGGCCCGGGGCGGCTGCGGAGGGCCCCCAAAGCGCACCTACCAGTGGTGGCTGAAAACCCCCGCTGAGCCTCCGATGTCCCCGGGCAGGACCCCAGGAGGCCGGGCAGAGCCCGCCGCTTGCCCCCTTGCCGTTTGACGAAGCTTGCACGGTCAGAAAAGTTTCAAAGTCCCCACGGGGGGAGAGTGTTGACGGCGAGGAGGTGCTGGCTGCTCCAGGGGCCGGGGGCAACCCCTGGAGGCTGGGCACGGACTGCGGCAGCCCCCCTTGCAGTCGAACAAAGTTTGAGGAGACAAGTCATGAAAATGACAAAGTCCAAACGCTCCAGGCGCCGGCCTGGGGTGCGGACCCGGCTGGCCGGGGCCGGCGGGAGCTGCGGCGGCCGGGGCTGAGCCGAGTGTCAATGCAGGTCCTGAGAACCGGGAAGGGGACAAACCGGTGGCTCCAGGCCGGGTTGGAGTTCCAGGAGGTCGGCAGGACTCTGGAGGTTTTCCCCTTGGCATTGTCCCATTGGCCACAATGGGGGAAGTCAAAAAAGCACCCCCAGCAGATGTATGCAGAGGGGCTGGCGGGTGACGGAGAGCGGGCAGTTGGCAGCTGTGTGGTGGCTGCAGGAGGTGGGCCTGGGCGGCTGCGGAGGGCCCCCAAAGTGCACCTACCAGAAGGGGCCCAAGACCCAGGCTGAGCCTCCGATGTGCCCGGGCAGGACACCCAGGAGGCGGGGAGCAGCCCCCGCTGAGGTCCATGGCATGTGCCAGAGGCGAGTCTTGGAGAAAAAACGACAAAGTCCAAACGCTCCAGGCGCCGGGCAGGGTGGCGGACCCGGCTGGCCGGGCCGGCGGGGGCTGCGGCTGCCGGGGCTGAGCCGAGTGTCAATGCATGTCCTGAGAACCGGGAAGGGGACAAACCGGTGGCTCCAGGCCGGGTTGGAGTTCCGGGGGGTCGGCCTGACTCTGGAGGTTTTCCCCCTGGCTTTTCCCCATAGGCCAAAACGGGGGGAGCCAAAAAAGCACCCCCAGCAGATGTATGCAGGAGGGGCTGGGGGGTGACGGAGAGCGGGCTGTTGGCAGCCGTGTGCTGGCTGCAGGGGTGGGCCTGGGCGGCTGCGGAGGGCCCCCTGAGTGCACCTGCCAGCGGTGGCTCAACACCCTGGCTGAGCCTCCGATGTCCCCGGGCAGGACCCCAGGAGGCCGGGCAGAGCCCGCCGCTTGCCCCATTGCCGTTTGACGAAGCTTGCACGGTCAGAAAAGTTTCAAAGTCCCAACGGGGAGAGAGCGTTGACGGCGAGGGGGTGCTGGCTGCTCCAGGGGCCGGGGACAACCCCTGGAGGCTGGGCACGGACTGCGGCAGCCCCCCTTGCAGTCGGACAAAGTTTGAGGAGACAAGCCATGAAAATGACAAAGTCCAAACGCTCCAGGCGCCGGCCAGGGGGGCGGACCCGGCTGGCTGGGCCGGCGGGGGCTGCGGCTGCCGGGGCTGAGCCGAGTGTCAATGCAGGTCCTGAGAACCGGGAAGGGGACAAACCGGCGGCTCCAGGCCGAGCTCGAGTTCCAGAAGGTCGGCCTGACTCTGGAGGTTTTCCCCCTGGCTTTTCCCCATAGGCCAAAATGGGGGAAGTCAAAAAAGCACCCCCAGCAGATGTATGCAGAGGGGCTGGGGGGTGATGGGGAGCGGGTGTTTGGCAGCAGTGTGCTGGCTGAAGAGGTGTGCCTGGGCGGCTGCGGAGGGCCCCCTGAGTGCACCTGCCAGCGGTGGCTCAAAACCCTGGCTGAGCCTCCGATGTCCCCGGGCAGGACCCCAGCAGGCCGGGCACAGACCGCAGCCTGCCCCCCTTGCCGTTTGATGAAGCTTGCACGGTCAGAAAAGTTTCAAAGTCCCAACGGGGAGAGAGTGTTGACGCCGAGGGGGTGCTGGCTGCTCCGGTGGCAACCCCTGGAGGCTGGGCACAGACTGCGGCAGCCCCCCTTGCAGTCGAACAAAGTTTGAGGAGACAAGTCATGAAAATGACAAAGTCCAAACTGCTCCAGGCGCCGGCCAGGGGGGGCGGACCCGGCTGGCCGGGCCGGCGGGAGCTGCGGCTGACGGGGTTGAGCCGAGTGTCGATGCATGTCACGAGAACCGGCATGAGGGTAAACCTGGCCGCTCCGGGCCGAGGCACGGTTCCAGGAGGGCGGAAGGAGCGGGCCTGTTTCCCCTGATAGCGCCGACGGCGGTAAAATAAGGCCTCGCAAAACGTCAGCACGAACACCTTGTCGGGGTATAAGGGAACGAGCGGTGTGCGGTCTTTGACAAAGTGACAGTGTGTCTCAAAAAAAGCACCCCCGGCAGATGTGCGCGGACGGGGCTGGCTGGTGACGGAGAGCGGGCTGTTGGCAGCGGTGTGCCGGCTGCAGGGGTGGCCCGGGGCGGCTGCGGAGGGCCCCCTGAGAGCACCTACCAGTAGTTGCTCAACACCCTGGCTGAGCCTCCGATGTCCCCGGGCAGGACCCCAGGAGGCCGGGCACAGACCGCCGGTTGCCCCCCCCATTGCCGTTTGATGAAGCTTGCACGGTCAGAAAAGTTTCAAAGTCCCAACGGGGAGAGAGTGCTGACGGTGAGGGGGTGCTGGCTGCTCCAGGGGCCGGGAGGGAAGCCCTGGAGGTGGGCCTGGGGGTGTGGAGGGGCCCCCTGAGAGCACCTACCAGCAGTTGCTGAAGACCCTGCCTGAGCCTCCGATATCCCCGGGCAGGACCCCAGGAGGCCGGGCACAGACCGCAGCCTGCCCCCTTGCCGTTTGATGAAGCTTGCACGGTCAGAAAAGTTTCAAAGTCCCGACGGGGAGAGAGTGTTGACGGCGAGGGGGTGCTGGCTGCTCCAGGGGCCGGGGGGGGGAACCCCTGGAGGCTGGGCACGGACCGCGGCAGCCCCCCTTGCAGTAGAACAAAGTTTGAGGAGACAAGTCATGAAAATGACAAAGTCCAAACTGCTCCAGGCGCCGGCCAGGGGGGCGGACCCGGCTGGCCTGGCCGGCGGGTGCTGCGGCTGCCGGGGCTGAGCCGAGTGTCGATGCATCTCCTGAGAACCGGGAAGGGGACAGACCAGTAGCTCCAGGCCGAGCTGGAGTTCCAGGAGGTCGGCCTGACTCTGGAGGTTTTCCCCCTGGCTTTTCCCCATAGGCCAAAACGGGGGGAGGCAAAAAAGCACCCCCAGCAGATGTATGCAGAGGGGCTGGGGGGTGATGGAGAGCGGGCTGTTGGCAGCTGTGTGGTGGCTGCAGGGGTGGCCCTGGGCGGCTGAAGAGGGCCCCCTGAGTGCACCTACCAGCAGTAGCTCAAGACCCTGCCTGAGCCTCCGATGTCCCCGGGCAGGACCCCAGGAGGCCGGGCACAGACCGCAGCCTGCCCCCTTGCCGTTTGATGAAGCTTGCACGGTCAGAAAAAGTTTCAAAGTCCCAACGGGGAGAGAGTGTTGACGGCGAGGGGGCGCTGGCTGCTCCAGGGGCCCGGGGCAGCCCCTGGAGGCTGGGCACGGACCGCGGCCGCCCCCCTTGCAGTCGAACAAAGTTTGAGGAGACAAGTCATGAAAATGACAAAGTCCAAACGCTCCAGGCGTGCCGGCCAGGGGTGCGGACCCGGCCGGCCGGGCCGGCGGGGGCTGCGGCTGCCGGGGCTGAGCCGAGTGTCAATGCATGTCCTGAGAACCGGGAAGGGGACAGACCGGTGGCTCTGGGCCGAGCTGGAGTTCCAGGATGTCGGCCTGACTCTGGAGGTTTTCCCCCTGGCTTTTCCCCATAGGCCAAAATGGGGGAAGTCAAAAAAGCACCTCCAGCAGATGTATGCAGAGGGGCTGGCGGGTGACGGAGAGTGGTCTGTTGGCAGCAGTGTGCTGGCTGCATAGGTGTGCATGGGCGTCTGCGTAGGGCCCCCTGAGTGCACCTGCCAGTGGTGGCTGAAAACCCAGGCTGAGCCTCCGATGTGCCCGGGCAGGACCCCAGGAGGCCGGGCACAGACCGCAGCCTGCCCCCTTGCCGTTTGATGAAGCTTGCACGGTCAGAAAAGTTTCAAAGTCCCAACGGGGAGAGAGTGCTGACGGTGAGGGGGGTGCCGGCAGCTCCAGGGGCCGGGGGCAACCCCTGGAGGCTGGGCACGGACTGCGGCAGCCCCCCTGGCAGTCGAACAAGGTTTGAGGAGACAAGTCATGAAAATGACAAAGTCCAAACGCTCCAGGCGTGCCGGCCAGGGGAGCGGACCCGGCCGGCCGGGGCGGCGGGAGCTGCAGCTGCCGGGGCGGAGCCGAGTGTCAACGCAGGTGGTGAGAACCGGTATGAGGGTAATCCTGGTCGCTCCGGGCCGAGCCACGGTTCCAGGAGGGCGGAAGGAGCGCGCCTGTTTCACCTGATAGCGCCGACGGCGGTAAAATAAGGCCTCGCAAAACGTCACCACGAACACCTTGTCGGGGTATAAGGGAACGAGCGGTGTGTGGTCCTTGACAAAGTGACAGTATTTCTCAAAAAAGCACCCCCGGCAGATGTGCGCGGACGGGGCTGGCTGGTGATGGAGAGCGGGCTGTTGGCAGCAGTGCGCTGGCTGCAGGGGTGGCCCAGGGCGGCTGCGGAGGGCCCCCAAAGCGCACCTACCGGTGGTGGCTGAAAACCCAGGCTGAGCCTCCGATGTGCCCCGGGCAGGAACCCAGGAGGCCGGGCACAGACCACAGCTTGCCCCCTTGCCGTCCGATGAAGCTTGCACGGTCAGAAAAAGTTTCAAAGTCCCCACGGAGAGAGAGTGTTGAGGGCGAGGGGGAGCTGGCTGCTCCAGGGGCCGGGGGCAACCCCTGGAGGCTGGGCACACCCCCTTGCAGTCGAACAAAGTTCGAGGAGACAAGTCATGAAAATGACAAAGTCCAAACGCTCCAGGCGCCGGCCAGGGGGGCGGACCCGGCTGGCCGGGCTGGCGGGGGCTGCGGCTGCCGGGGCTGAGCCGAGTGTCGATGCATGTCCTGAGAACCGGGAAGGGGACAAACCAGTAGCTCCAGGCCGAGCTGGAGTTCCAGGAGGTCGGCCTGACTCTGGAGGTTTTCCCCCTGGCTTTTCCCATTGGCCAAAATGGGGGAAGTCAAAAAAGCACCCCCGGCAGATGTATGCAGAGGGGCTGGCTGGTGATGGGGAGCGGGCTGTTGGCAGCGGTGTGCTGGCTGCAGAGGTGTGCATGGGCGGCTGCGGAGGGCCCCCCGAGTGCACCTGCCCGTGGTGGCTGAAAACCCAGGCTGAGCCTCCGATGTGCCCGGGCAGGACCCCAGGAGGCCGGGCACAGAACGCCGGTTGCCCCCTTGCCGTTTGATGAAGCTTGCACGGTCAGAAAAGTTTCAAAGTCCCAACGGGGAGAGAGTGCTGACGGTGAGGGGGGTGCTGGCTGCTCCAGGGGCCGGGAGGGAGGCCCTGGAGGTGGGCCTGGGGGTGTGGCGGGGCCCCCTGAGAGCACCTACCAGCAGTTGCTCAAGACCCTGCCTGAGCCTCCGGTGTTGCAGGGCAGGACACCCATTGGCGGGGAAAAGCAGGTGGCAGCCCCTGCTGAAGTCCTTGGCAGAGATGAGTCTTTGAAAAAAATGACAAAGTCCAAACTGCTCCAGGCGCCGGTCAGGGGGGCGGACCCGGCTGGCCGGGCCGACGGGAGCTGCGGCGGCTGGGGAAGAGCCGAGTGTCAAGGCATGTCCTGAGAACCGGGAAGGGGGCAAACCAGTAGCTCCAGGCCGGGCTAGGGTTCCAGGAGGTCGGCCTGACTCTGGAGGTTTTCCCCCTGGCTTTTCCCCATAGGCCAACATGGGGGAAGTCAAAAAAGCACCCCCGGCAGATGTATGCAGAGGGGCTGGGGGGTGACGGGGAGCGGGCTGTTGGCAGCAGTGTGCTGGCTGCAGAGGGCCCCCGAGGTGCTGCACCTACCAGTAGTTGCTCAAGACCCCCCATGACCCTCCGGTGTTGCAGGTCAGGACACCCATTGGCGGGGAACAGCAGGTGGCAGCCCCTGCTGAAGTCGTTGGCAGGGATGAGTCTTTGAAAAAACGACAAAGTCCAAACGCTCCAGGCGTGCCGGCCAGGGTGGCGGACCCGGCTGGCTGGGCCGGCGGGAGCTGCGGCTGCCGGGGCTGAGCCGAGTGTCGATGTATGTCGTGAGAACCGGTATGAGGGTAATCCTGGTCGCTCCGGGCCGAGGCACGGTTCCAGGAGGGCGGAAGGAGCGGGCCCGTTTCCCCTGATAGCGCCGACGGCGGTAAATTAGGGCCTCGCAAAACGTCAGGACGAACACCTTTTTTGCATATAAGGGAACGAGCGGTGTGCGGTCCTTGACAAAGTGACTATTTCTCAATGTGCTGAGGAGTGGGGACCGCTCAAAGTCAAAGCACCGCGGCCGCCCCTCTGCCACCTCCCTGGGAGCAGAGTCATCGAGCGCGAGTGTCCCCACTCCGCCTGTCCAGGCCGCGGGGCCGACAGGCTGGCTGGCTGCCCGGGCAGACCCCGCTCTCCGAGCGGCCGGGCCCCAACGTTCGAGAGGTGTAGGAAGCCACCTTGGGGGTGCTGCGGAGGCCCCCCTGACACCGCCTCCAAGCCCTTGCTGAGAGCCCTGTCCTAGCTGCCTGCGCGGGCAGGCGGGACCCCCCAGTAGGCCGTGCACAGCCCGCGGCAGCCACTGCTGAAGCCCAGGGCAGTTGGCAGAGATGAGTCTTTGAGGAAAAACGACAAAGTCCAAACGCTCCAGGCGCCGGCCAGGGGTGCGGACCCGGCTGGACGGGCCGGCGGGAGCTGCGGCGGCTTGGGAAGAGCCGAGTGTCAATGCATGTCCTGAGAACCGGAAAGGGGACAAACTAGTAGCTCCAGGCCGGGATGGAGTTCCAGGAGGTGGGCCTGACTCCGGAGGTTTTCCCCTTGGCATTTTCCCATTGGCCACAATGGGGGAAGTCAAAAAAGCACCCCCAGCAGATGTATGCAGAGGGGCTGGCTGGTGATGGGGAGCGGGCTGTTGGCAGCGGTGTGCTGGCTGCAGAGGTGTGCATGGGCGGCTGCGGAGGGCCCCCCGAGTGCACCTGCCCGTGGTGGCTGAAAACCCAGGCTGAGCCTCCGATGTGCCCGGGCAGGACCCCAGGAGGCCGGGCACAGAACGCCGGTTGCCCCCTTGCCGTTTGATGAAGCTTGCACGGTCAGAAAAGTTTCAAAGTCCCAACGGGGAGAGAGTGCTGACGGTGAGGGGGGTGCTGGCTGCTCCAGGGGCCGGGAGGGAGGCCCTGGAGGTGGGCCTGGGGGTGTGGCGGGGCCCCCTGAGAGCACCTACCAGCAGTTGCTCAAGACCCTGCCTGAGCCTCCGGTGTTGCAGGGCAGGACACCCATTGGCGGGGAAAAGCAGGTGGCAGCCCCTGCTGAAGTCCTTGGCAGAGATGAGTCTTTGAAAAAAATGACAAAGTCCAAACTGCTCCAGGCGCCGGTCAGGGGGGCGGACCCGGCTGGCCGGGCCGACGGGAGCTGCGGCGGCTGGGGAAGAGCCGAGTGTCAAGGCATGTCCTGAGAACCGGGAAGGGGGCAAACCAGTAGCTCCAGGCCGGGCTAGGGTTCCAGGAGGTCGGCCTGACTCTGGAGGTTTTCCCCCTGGCTTTTCCCCATAGGCCAACATGGGGGAAGTCAAAAAAGCACCCCCGGCAGATGTATGCAGAGGGGCTGGGGGGTGACGGGGAGCGGGCTGTTGGCAGCAGTGTGCTGGCTGCAGAGGGCCCCCGAGGTGCTGCACCTACCAGTAGTTGCTCAAGACCCCCCATGACCCTCCGGTGTTGCAGGTCAGGACACCCATTGGCGGGGAACAGCAGGTGGCAGCCCCTGCTGAAGTCGTTGGCAGGGATGAGTCTTTGAAAAAACGACAAAGTCCAAACGCTCCAGGCGTGCCGGCCAGGGTGGCGGACCCGGCTGGCTGGGCCGGCGGGAGCTGCGGCTGCCGGGGCTGAGCCGAGTGTCGATGTATGTCGTGAGAACCGGTATGAGGGTAATCCTGGTCGCTCCGGGCCGAGGCACGGTTCCAGGAGGGCGGAAGGAGCGGGCCCGTTTCCCCTGATAGCGCCGACGGCGGTAAATTAGGGCCTCGCAAAACGTCAGGACGAACACCTTTTTTGCATATAAGGGAACGAGCGGTGTGCGGTCCTTGACAAAGTGACTATTTCTCAATGTGCTGAGGAGTGGGGACCGCTCAAAGTCAAAGCACCGCGGCCGCCCCTCTGCCACCTCCCTGGGAGCAGAGTCATCGAGCGCGAGTGTCCCCACTCCGCCTGTCCAGGCCGCGGGGCCGACAGGCTGGCTGGCTGCCCGGGCAGACCCCGCTCTCCGAGCGGCCGGGCCCCAACGTTCGAGAGGTGTAGGAAGCCACCTTGGGGGTGCTGCGGAGGCCCCCCTGACACCGCCTCCAAGCCCTTGCTGAGAGCCCTGTCCTAGCTGCCTGCGCGGGCAGGCGGGACCCCCCAGTAGGCCGTGCACAGCCCGCGGCAGCCACTGCTGAAGCCCAGGGCAGTTGGCAGAGATGAGTCTTTGAGGAAAAACGACAAAGTCCAAACGCTCCAGGCGCCGGCCAGGGGTGCGGACCCGGCTGGACGGGCCGGCGGGAGCTGCGGCGGCTTGGGAAGAGCCGAGTGTCAATGCATGTCCTGAGAACCGGAAAGGGGACAAACTAGTAGCTCCAGGCCGGGATGGAGTTCCAGGAGGTGGGCCTGACTCCGGAGGTTTTCCCCTTGGCATTTTCCCATTGGCCACAATGGGGGAAGTCAAAAAAGCACCCCCAGCAGATGTATGCAGAGGGGCTGGCTGGTGATGGGGAGCGGGCTGTTGGCAGCGGTGTGCTGGCTGCAGAGGTGTGCATGGGCGGCTGCGGAGGGCCCCCTGAGTGCACCTGCCCGTGGTGGCTGAAAACCCAGGCTGAGCCTCCGATGTGCCCGGGCAGGACCCCAGGAGGCCGGGCACAGAACGCCGGTTGCCCCCTTGCCGTTTGACGAAGCTTGCACGGTCAGAAAAGTTTCAAAGTCCCAATGGGGAGAGAGTGGTGACGGCGAGGGGGTGCTGGCTGCTCCAGGGGCCGGGGGCAACCCCTGGAGGCTGGGCACGGACCGCGGCCGCCCCCCTTGCAGTCGGACAATGTCTGAGGAGACAAGTCATGAAAATGACAAAGTCCAAACGCTCCAGGCGTGCCGGCCAGGGGTGCGGACCCGGCTGGCCGGGCCGGCGGGGGCTGCAGCTGCCGGTGCTGAGCCGAGTGTCAGTGCAGGTCCTGAGAACCGGGAAGGGGACAAACCGGTGGCTCCAGGCCGAGCTCTAGTTCCAGGAGGTCGGCCTGACTCTGGAGGTTTTCCCCTTGGCTTTTCCCCATAGGCCAAAAGGGGGGAAGTCAAAAAAGCACCCCCGCCAGATGTATGCAGAAGGGGCTGGCTGGTGATGGGGAGCGGGCTGTTGGCAGCGGTGTGCTGGCTGCAGAGGTGTGCATGGGCGGCTGCGGAGGGCCCCCTGAGTGCACCTGCCCGTGGTGGCTGAAAACCCAGGCTGAGCCTCCGATGTGCCCGGGCAGGACCCCAGGAGGCCGGGCACAGAACGCCGGTTGCCCCCTTGCCGTTTGACGAAGCTTGCACGGTCAGAAAAGTTTCACAGTCCCAACGGGGAGAGAGTGCTGACGGTGAGGGGGTGCTGGCTGCTCCAGGGGCCGGGAGGGAGGCCCTGGATGTGGGCCTGGGGGTGTGGAGGGGCCCCCTGAGAGCACCTACCAGCAGTTGCTCAAGACCCTGCCTGAGCCTCCGGTGTTGCAGGGTAGGACACCCATTGGCGGGGAACAGCAGGTGGCAGCCCCTGCTGAAGTCCTTGGCAGTTGGCAGAGATGAGTCTTGGAGAAAAAAAACGACAAAGTCCAAACTGCTCCGGGCGCCGGTCAGGGGGGCGGACCCGGCTGGCCGGGCCGAGGGGAGCTGCGGCGGCTGGGGAAGAGCCGAGTGTCAAGGCATGTCCTGAGAACCGGGAAGGGGGCAAACCAGTAGCTCCAGGCCGAGCTGGAGTTCCAGGAGGTTGGCCTGACTCTGGAGGTTTTCCCCCTGGCTTTTCCCCATAGGCCAAAATGGGGGAAGTCAAAAAAGCACCCCCGCCAGATGTATGCAGAAGGGGCTGGCTGGTGATGGGGAGCGGGCTGTTGGCAGCAGTGTGCTGGCTGCAGAGGGCCCCCGAGGTGCTGCACCTACCAGTAGTTGCTCAAGACCCCCCCTGACCCTCCGGTGTTGCAGGGCAGGACACCCAGGAGGCGGGGAACAGCCGTGGCAGCCCCTGCTGAATCCCACGGCAGTTGGCAGAGATGAGTCTTTGAGAAAAACGACAAAGTCCAAACGCTCCAGGCGCCGGCCACGGAGGGCGGACCCGGCTGGCCGGGCCGGCGGGAGCTGCGGCGGCTGGGGCTGAGCCGAGTGTCGATGCTTGTCGTGAGAACCGGTATGAGGGTAATCCTGGGCCCTCGGGGCCGAGGCACGGTTCCAGGAAGGCGGAAGGAGCGGGCCTGTTCCCCCTGATAGCGCCGACGGCGGTAAATTAAGGCCTCGCAAAACGTCAGGACGAACACCTTTTTTGCATATAAGGGAACGAGCGGTGTGCGGTCTTTGACAAAGTGACTATTTCTCAGAGTGCTGGGAAGGGAGTGGGGGCCGCTCAAAGTCAAAGCACCGCGGCCGCCCCTCTGCCACCTCCCTGGGAGCAGAGTCATCGAGCGCGAGTGTCCCCACTCCGCCTGTCCAGGCCGCGGGGCCGACAGGCCGGCTGGCTGCCCGGGTAGACCCCGCTCTCCGAGCGGCCGGGCGCCACGTTCAAGAGGTGTACGAAGCCACCTGTGGGGGGTCTGCGGAGGCCCCCCTGAGAGCGCTGATAACCCTGTCCTAGCTGCCTGCGCGGGCAGGCGGGACTCCCCCAGGAGGCCGTGCACAGCCCGCGGCAGCCACTGCTGAAGCCCAGGGCAGTTGGCAGAGATGAGTCTTTGAAAAAACGACAAAGTCCAAACGCTCCAGGCGCCGGCCACGGGGGGCGGACCCGGCTGGCCGGGCCGGCGGGAGCTGCGGCTGCCGGGGCTGAGCCGAGTGTCAATGCATGTCGTGAGAACCGGTATGAGGGTAATCCTGGTCGCTCCGGGCCGAGGCACGGTTCCAGGAGGGCGGAAGGAGCGGGCCCGTTTCCCCTGATAGCGCCGACGGCGGTAAATTAGGGCCTCGCAAAACGTCAGGACGAACACCTTTTTTGCATATAAGGGAACGAGCGGTGTGCGGTCTTTGACAAAGTGACTATTTCTCAATGTGCGGAGTGGGGACCGCTCAAAGTCAAAGCACCGCGGCCGCCCCTCTGCCACCTCCCTGGGAGCAGAGTCATCGAGCGCGAGGGTCCCCACTCCGCCTGTGCAGGCCGCGGGGCCGACAGGCTGGCTGGCTGCCCGGGCGACCCCCCTCCGAGATGCCGGGCCGGGGCAGACTGTGCAAACGCGCGCGGGCGTGTTTTCTTCCCCTGGGGTGGAGCCCTTCCACCCCACGCCGTCCGAGGCCCGTTGGCCTCGGGCGGCCTGCCTCCGAGAGTGGGAGAGAGACGGAGGACGGCGGCCCGCGGCGGCGCGAGGCGTCCCCGTTGCTCCACCACGACTGCCAGCCGGTCGATCCTACCGGTAGCCTGGGCTTGTCTCCGCTCCGCCTGTCCAGGCCGCGGGGCCCACAGGCGGCTTGCCTGGGAAGACCCCGCTCTCACCGAGCGGCCGGGCGCCACGTTCAAGAGGTGTACGAAGCCACCTGTGGGGGGTCTGCGGAGGCCCCCCTGAGAGCGCTGATAACCCTGTCCTAGCTGCCTGCGCGGGCAGGCGGGACCCCCAAGAGGCCGGGCACAGCCCGCGGCAGCCCCCGCCGAAGTCCACGGCAGTTGGCAGAGACGAGTCTTGGAGAGAAAACGACAAAGTCCAGACGCTCCAGGCGCCGGCCAGGGGTGCGGACCCGGCTGGCCGGGCCGGCGGGAGCTGCGGCTGCCGGGGCCGAGCCGAGTGTCGACGCATGTCGTGAGAACCGGTATGAGGGTAATCCTGGGCCCTCGGGGCCGAGCTACGGTTCCATGAAGGCGGAAGGAGCGGGCCTGTTTCCCCTGATAGCGCCGACGACGGTAAAATAAGGGCTCGCAAAACGTCAGGACGAACACCTTTTTTGCATATAAGGGAACGAGCGGTGTGCGGTCTTTGACAAAGTGACTATTTCTCAGAGTGCTGGAGTGGGGACCGCTCAAAGTCAAAGCACCGCGGCCGCCCCTCTGCCACCTCCCTGGGAGCAGAGTCATAGAGCGCAAGTGTCCCCACTCCGCCTGTGCAGGCCGCGGGGCCAACAGGCTGGCTGGCTGGCTGCCCGGGCGACCCCCCTCCGAGATGCCGGGCTGAGGCGTAGGCAGCCGCCTCCATCACCACCACCCAAGGCGAGAGAGTGGGTCAACGGGAGAGCCGTCGCGGCCGGGGGACCCTCGCCGCGCCCATGTCCGGGGAAGGACCACAAGGGCCCTGCTCCCCGGCGCCCCGGCGAGCGGGTTCACCCTCGGCGCGTACGGCTCTCGAGGATGGGGAAGGGACGCGCGTGGGCGTCCCTCCCGTCCCCCGCGGAAGAAGGCGAGCGACTCTGCGCGTCGGGACACCCCGCGGAGCCCCCTGCGGGGGGAGTACTCCGGGGGAGAAGCGTGGCGCAGGGGGTGCAGCCCTTTCCCAGGCCACCGTGCGACGGCGTCGGTGGGGCCGACGCCGAGAGAGAGAACGATCCGGGCTCTCCCGCCTCAGGGCGGCCGAGAGCGGGGCCACGGGCCCCACGTTTGGTGACGGTTTTCCCGAAAGCGAAGGACCCCCGCCTGTCCCCTCGGGCTCCGGCCGATGCGGGCGGTCCAGGGCGGGGATAGGGGACGGCGGCCTGCGGACGACGCGCTTTATCCCCAGAAGGAGCGAGGCATGAGGGGGTGTTCCACCCCCGCCGGCCGGTCTCGCTCCTTCTCCGGGCTACGCCTCGGCGGAGTAAAGACCCCCGGGTCAACGCTCCCGCGTCCGGGTGCCGCCGCGCGTCCCCTTCCCGCGGGGGGTGGATCCCTTCCACCCCTGGCCGTCCGAGGCCCGTGCGCCTCGGGCGGCCTCCCTTCCGAGAGAGGGAGAGAGAGACGGAGGACGGTGGTCCGCGACGGCGCGAGACGTCCAAGTTGTGTTCCCCACGGCGGCTACCCGGTCGATCCCGCCCGCCGGTAGCCTTGGCTTGCCCCCACTCCGCCTGTCCAGGCCGCGTGGCCGACAGGCTGTTTGCCCGGGTAGACCCTGCTCTCACCGAGCGGCCGGGCCCCAACGTTCAAGAGGTGTACGGAAGCCACCTTGGGGTGGAGCCCTTCCACCCCTGGCCGTCCGAGGCCCGTGCGCCTCGGGCGGCCTCCCTTCCGAGAGAGGGAGAGAGAGACGGAGGACGGTGGTCCGCGACGGCGCGAGACGTCCAAGTTGTGTTCCCCACGGCGGCTACCCGGTCGATCCCGCCCGCCGGTAGCCTTGGCTTGCCCCCGCTCCGCCTGTCCAGGCCGCGTGGCCGACGGGCTGTTTGCCCGGGTAGACCCCGCTCTCACCGAGCGGCCGGGCCCCAACGTTCAAGAGGTGTACGGAAGCCACCTTGGGGTGGAGCCCTTCCACCCCTGGCCGTCCGAGGCCCGTGCGCCTCGGGCGGCCTCCCTTCCGAGAGAGGGAGAGAGAGACGGAGGACGGTGGTCCGCGACGGCGCGAGACGTCCAAGTTGTGTTCCCCACGGCGGCTACCCGGTCGATCCCGCCCGCCGGTAGCCTTGGCTTGTCCCCGCTCCGCCTGTCCAGGCCGCGGGGCCGACGGGCTGTCTGCCCGGGTAGACCCTGCTCTCACCGAGCGGCCGGGCCCCAACGTTCAAGAGGTGTACGGAAGCCACCTTGGGGTGGAGCCCTTCCACCCCTGGCCGTCCGAGGCCCGTGCGCCTCGGGCGGCCTCCCTTCCGAGAGAGGGAGAGAGAGACGGAGGACGGTGGTCCGCGACGGCGCGAGACGTCCAAGTTGTGTTCCCCACGGCGGCTACCCGGTCGATCCCGCCCGCCGGTAGCCTTGGCTTGCCCCCACTCCGCCTGTCCAGGCCGCGTGGCCGACAGGCTGTTTGCCCGGGTAGACCCTGCTCTCACCGAGCGGCCGGGCCCCAACGTTCAAGAGGTGTACGGAAGCCACCTTGGGGTGGAGCCCTTCCACCCCTGGCCGTCCGAGGCCCGTGCGCCTCGGGCGGCCTCCCTTCCGAGAGAGGGAGAGAGAGACGGAGGACGGTGGTCCGCGACGGCGCGAGACGTCCAAGTTGTGTTCCCCACGGCGGCTACCCGGTCGATCCCGCCCGCCGGTAGCCTTGGCTTGCCCCCGCTCCGCCTGTCCAGGCCGCGTGGCCGACGGGCTGTTTGCCCGGGTAGACCCCGCTCTCACCGAGCGGCCGGGCCCCAACGTTCAAGAGGTGTACGGAAGCCACCTTGGGGTGGAGCCCTTCCACCCCTGGCCGTCCGAGGCCCGTGCGCCTCGGGCGGCCTCCCTTCCGAGAGAGGGAGAGAGAGACGGAGGACGGTGGTCCGCGACGGCGCGAGACGTCCAAGTTGTGTTCCCCACGGCGGCTACCCGGTCGATCCCGCCCGCCGGTAGCCTTGGCTTGTCCCCGCTCCGCCTGTCCAGGCCGCGGGGCCGACGGGCTGTCTGCCCGGGTAGACCCCGCTCTCACCGAGCGGCCGGGCCCCAACGTTCAAGAGGTGTACGGAAGCCACCTTGGGGTGGAGCCCTTCCACCCCTGGCCGTCCGAGGCCCGTGCGCCTCGGGCGGCCTCCCTTCCGAGAGAGGGAGAGAGAGACGGAGGACGGTGGTCCGCGACGGCGCGAGACGTCCAAGTTGTGTTCCCCACGGCGGCTACCCGGTCGATCCCGCCCGCCGGTAGCCTTGGCTTGCCCCCGCTCCGCCTGTCCAGGCCGCGGGGCCGACGGGCTGTCTGCCCGGGTAGACCCCGCTCTCCGAGCGGCCGGGCCCCAACGTTCAAGAGGTGTACGGAAGCCACCTTGGGGGGGCTGCGGTGCCCCCCTCCCCGAGAGTGCCTCCCAGGCCGAGGGAGCCCGGCGGTCGAGTGTCGTAGGAAAGCGCGTGCCACGGCTGTGTCGGTCACAGGGGCCAGAGGTAGTTTGGGCAACGGCTTAGATCCGTATGAAGCTCATCCTTTCCGGCCTGTTCTGGCGGCGGCTAGGCGTGCGCGCACGGCACGACGCCCCTGGCTCCAGCGATGCGACGGCGCCCCGCACCCCACTCTCCGGGCCGAGCAGAGTGGCCGCTCTCGCTCCTTGGAGCAGAGCCCCCGAGTGCAAGTGTCCCCGCTCCGCCTGTCCAGGCCGCGGGGCCGACAGGCTGTCTGCCCGGGTAGACCCCGCTCTCCGAGCGGCCGGGCGCCACGTTCAAGAGGTGTACGAAGCCACCTTGGGGGGCTGCGGTGCCCCCCGCCCCGAGAGTGCCTCCCAGGCCGAGGGGAGCCTGGCGGTCGAGTGTCGTAGGAAAGCGCGTGCGCGGCTGTGTCGGTCACACGGGCCAGAGTTAGTTTGGGCAACGGCTTAGATCCGTATGCAGCTCAACCTTTCCGGCCTGTTCTGGCGGCGGCTAGGCGCGCGCGAACGTCACGACGCCCCTGGTTCCAGCGAGGCGACGGCGCCCCGCACCCCGCTCTCCGGGCCGTGCAGAGCGGCCGCTCTCGCTCCTTGGAGCAGAGCCCCCGAGCGCAAGAGTCCCCGCTCCGCCTGTCCAGGCCGCGGGGCCGACAGGCTGTCTGCCCGGGTAGACCCCGCTCTCCGAGCGGCCGGGCCCCAACGTTCAAGAGGTGTACGGAAGCCACCTTGGGGGGGCTGCGGTGCCCCCCGCCCCGAGAGTGCCTCCCAGGCCGAGGGAGCCCGGCGGTCGAGTGTCGTAGGAAAGCGCGTGCGCGGCTGTGTCGGTCACACGGGCCAGAGTTAGTTTGGGCAACGGCTTAGATCCGTATGCAGCTCAACCTTTCCGGCCTGTTCTGGCGGCGGCTAGGCGTGCGCGCACGGCACGACGCCCCTGGCTCCAGCGATGCGACGGCGCCCCGCACCCCACTCTCCGGGCCGAGCAGAGTGGCCGCTCTCGCTCCTTGGAGCAGAGCCCCCGAGCGCAAGTGTCCCCGCTCCGCCTGTCCAGGCCGCGGGGCCAACAGGCTGTCTGCCCGGGTAGACCCCGCTCTCCGAGCGGCCGGGCGCCACGTTCAAGAGGTGTACGAAGCCACCTTGGGGGGCTGCGGTGCCCCCCGCCCCGAGAGTGCCTCCCAGGCCGAGGGAGCCCGGCGGTCGAGTGTCGTAGGAAAGCGCGCGCGCGGCTGTGTCACACGGGCCAGAGTTAGTTTGGGCAACGGCTTAGATCCGTATGCAGCTCAACCTTTCTGGCCTGTTCTGGCGGCGGCTAGGCGCGCGCGAACGTCACGACGCCCCTGGTTCCAGCGAGGCGACGGCGCCCCGCACACAACTCTCCGGGCCGAGCAGAGCCCCCGAGCGCAAGAGTACCTGCTCCGCCTGCCCAGGCCGCGGGGCCGACAGGCTGTCTGCCCGGGTAGACACCGCTCTCTCCGAGCGGCCGGGCCGCAACGTTCAAGAGGTGTACGAAGCCACCTTGGGGGGCTGCGGAGCCCCCCCTCCCCATGAGAGCGCCTCACAGGCTTTGCTGATAACCCCGTCCTAGCTGCCTGCGCGGGCAGGCGGGACCCCCAGGAGGCCGCGCATAGCCCGCGGCAGCCACCGCTGAAGTCCACAGCAGTTGGCAGATAGGAGTCTTGGAGAAAAAAACGACAAAGTGCAAACGCTCCAAGCGCCGACCAGGGGTGCGTACCTGGCTGGCCGGGCCGGCGGGAGCTGCGGCTGCTGGAGTTGCACCGAGTGTCGATGCATGTCGTGAGAACCGGTATGAGGTTGAACCTGGGCCCTCGGGGCCGAGGCGCGGTTCCAGGGAGACGGAAGGAGCGGGCGTGTTTCCCCTGATAGCGCCGACGACGGTAAAATAAGGCCTCGCAAAACGTCAGGACGAACACCTTTTTTGCATATAAGGGAAC